>NC_072767.1:36783203-37000128 GCF_022539595.1 Amphiprion ocellaris
TCTCTCCCTCTCTCTCTCTCCCTCCCTCTCTCTCTCTCTCTCTCTCTCTCCCTCCCTCCTTCTCTCCCTCCCTCTCTCTCTCTCTCTCTCCCTCTCTCTCTCTCTCTCTCCCTCTCTCTCTCTCCCTCCCCTCTCTCTCTCTCTCTCTCTCTCTCCCTCCCTCCTTCTCTCCCTCCCTCTCTCTCTCTCTCTCCCTCCCTCTCTCTCTCTCTCTCTCCCTCCCTCCTTCTCTCCCTCCCTCCTTCTCTCCCTCCCTCTCTCTCTCTCTCTCTCTCTCTCCCTCCCTCTCTCTCTCTCCTGCAAACTTTTCCCCACTTTCTACCTGTTAATCTATTCCTTTCTTGGCTGTGATGTGATGCAGCTACTGGTGGTATCTCATAGGGAGTATTATTATGGTTTCCGCCCTTAAACAACCTTGAATTTAGCAGTTTCAGTACAATTAGTTGTTGCCTTGTAAGTAAACAGGAATGTGCTGTGTATCAAGGCCAAAACTCTATATTTGTTAATGTGTGTGCACGTGTAGAAGAAGAAGCATTTTTTGTAAGCAGCTGTAGCTTTCCAGCCTGACCTGTAGGTGTCCATCAGGGCTCGGAGTTAGTGCTTAGCTCCATCTCTTCCCTTTTAAAGTTCAAGCACAACTCATGCATTCATTGCGCATTAAATGGTTATTATTAGCAATATTGTAACACTCATATGTAACATTAATTTCAGTGTTCAGTTAGTAGTACCTTAAAAAAATAAATCCTAACACTTACTAAACTGCTTCATTTTTTACAGAAAATATATAATGGCTTATGCAGGTCTGCATTAAAACAGTCGAGTGCTCAGGACAGTACCAATGCTTCATTAGTTACTTACCTAATTAGTTACTTCTTTCATCTCCCTCTGGGACATCCAAAGGTGTTCAAAGGACATATAGGTGGTCTCACTGCCTGTAATGTCTCCTCAGTGAGCTGTTTAATGAGCATCCCAACCAAAGGCCTAAACTACCTCACCTGGTTCCTTTCAGGGGTCAGAGCTCAGAGAAACCACTTGCTTTGGCTGATTTTACTCATTTATTCACAGGATATACACAGGAAACAGACTCGACATTCATGGCAATATAAAATTAAATATGACACAAATTAGTTGTTACAGCTTACCTGTGCTTGACCTTTAACAATCCACTAAATCTGACAATAACAAAAAATTAAAAGCAATTAAAGAGAAGGTTTGCATAATTTTCTGCCTGTTGTGATCATATACAACTAACTAAAACCACTGCAACACTGGAAGGCATGGTTGACAACAACAACAACAGCATGGCTGGCATTTTTTCCTCTCATGTTTCAAGTAGGTGCTGATCTTTTTGATATAATTATAAAAATTGTGGGGAAAAAATTACAATTTTGATCAGAAACAGTAAAACAAAACATTGTAAAAGTGACAGTAAACTAGGATTTGTTGAGTTTCTTCTAAACTATATGCTGTAAAATAGATGCATATGAAACCGTTTTCAGGAGGAACATTTCCTGACAGGCATTTAAATAGACTAAAAACACAGATTGAACAACATCCCAGCATCAATCAGCGGCTCAGACAGTGACCCCTATAATGATTTCAACAATTTACAACCCAAATAGAAGTATACAGAATTAGACTTTTAAGGGATCTAGAAGCAGTAGATGTGGTTTTTGGTTTGTTTGTGTTCACACTGTTTGTGGACGGAGGCTGGACAGCAGGGTGGGGATGGTGGTTGGGCTGCGAGCGTGGAGATACCAGACGGCAGCTCCTCCAGCCATCATAGTCAGACTCAGCTTCACCAGGCTTCCAGCTAAGGAAGACTCCTGCTCCACCATCTAGAAAACACGGAAGGAGAAAAATGTGTGTGTTTTTATTTTCATCTTGTTTCATGTTAAGGCAAAATAGACTCCTAGAATGTGGAAGACACACTGCTATTCTCAGACCTGTCTGGTTTTTAGGGGCTGGTACATGCGATCGAACTGGGTGAAGATTGCCTGGCGGGCTCCCTCCCACTTCCCTGGGCCCATCAGCCGGTACTGGTAGGCAGAGACGGGCCCCCACAAAACCCTCTTAAACAGCGGGTAGTCTGTGAAGAAGAGCCACAGGAGACTTGGTCGCACTCCGATCTCCCCAGCAATGTCGTCCATGTAGGAAACAAAGTCCACCTGCAGCGGAGTCAGCTTTGACACAATGTAGCTGTTGACAGGACAGGTGAGAAATGGATGTAAGATTTAATAGTGAAATGGATATAGTACAAGTTAATATGAATGAAGGAATAAAGCTTTCCTAGATTGCACTCTGGTAAGTTTGACTGTTTTGATTGATTGTTTCAGGAGTGATAAAGGTTTTGCTGATGATTATTTTGCAAGTTCAAAGCAGTAGAAATCAATATATTTTAAGAACAATACATCCAGTTAGCATGTGTTATGAACCGACAGAAATTAACCTTTTGCATCTTTAAGCAAATTGTTTTTGTTCTGTGTTGGCATAGTGATTGAATTGTTCATGTGCATCTTATAACTTTATCATATCTTATGACATTTGGTTGTGTCTGTTCCTGGTTGGTAGGAATTGAACAACTGAAAAGTAGGATATTTCAATCAGGGTTTGTTTGATGCCATGGAATTAATATGAAACATGGGCATAGCTACTCTGAGGTCACCCATTAGTTTGCAAACTACTCTTTTCAAGTCTCTAGTAGCATATTTGCCTATCGCCATGTCGGTATTTTGAAAAAATTACTCAATGCAGCTTGACAGCAAGCTTAGAAGTTAGCAACCTACCAGTTACAGTTACCGTAAAACATGCCTTTCTATATTGTCTATTTTACTCTAAATAGGACCACAATTTCTAAAATTAAAAACATGCTGTATTGAAAAGTCTTAAGAAACATGATCATAACAAAAGACCTTAAACCTATTACAACAGTATTTGGTAAGGTAAACAAACAAATGAGAAGTACAATAATTTTCTTATAGACTTTTGTACACTGTAACTTATTTTTGCAATAAGAGGAGTCGCCTCTTGCTGGCCATCAGAAAGAATGCAAGTTTGAGGTCCTTCCACATTCTTCTCTTTTCAGATCTGGAGGCTACGTCCATATTTTATATATAGTCTTTGCTTGAGACTAAACCAGATATAAAAAGAGACTAAATATTGAACTTGTTATTGTCATGACAGCTGATGGATTTTATATTTGGTGGCTATCTACATGGTTTGCTGACATGTAAACCTGTTTATGGTGGAAATATATTAACACCCATGTGTTCCACCGTGATAAAACAGAAGAACAGGAAATGTTGAAGTCAGGTTTAAAACATAGAGGAACGTAATGGAATACTTACTGTTTCTCGATGTCCTTTGTGTCATTTTCAACTGCCTTGATCATGGCCTGGATTGAGGGCAGCTTCTTAATTCCTGAGCAGTAAAAGAAAAGAAAAAAACAGGAGACAGAGGTAAATAGACCATCTTGTTCTCTGTAAGTATCTACACTAATAACTGGTTATGCAGACTTACGTTTGAAGACACGTGTGACCCAGCGGGCCTGCATTTCAGCCTGAGGCATAATGGCTCCAAGGGCATGAATAAAGCCCACAACAGCCAGAGTAGGATGCTCCAGGTTCGGGGGAAATACATGCTTGTAGAGACCAACACGGTGCCCAGATTTGTACATAGTGTTGCTTGGCAAGTAGGGGAAATCGTAGTTGTATCCTGTGGCAAAAACAATGGTATCCACCTGGAACAAGGAGGAAAGAAAGAATTAAACCATGATGGAAGTCAATAAAGACGTTTGGGAGGGAAGTTCAAGAAGAGACTGTTTGCTGACCTTTTCCACAATGCTGCCATCTTCAAACTCCACAGTGGAGCCACGGATTTCCTTCACATTTGGCTTGATGACGACTGATCCAGACAGAATTTTTAGCGGCAGGTCATCGTTGATGACTGGGATCTGACTGAAGAGCCTGTGGAGGCAGCGCATAAAGGCAGAGCAGACAGATGTTATTTACTGTTTACTGTTGTACTGCCTTCATACTCCAGCAACAACGTGACAAATCAAGACAGCACCTACCTGTGTTTGGGTTTGAGGGCATACATGGTGTGGTCATACATGGTGTTGAGTTTCTTCTCGCCAAACCAGTTAAAGAAGTTGATGGGCAGCAGCTGGAAGAGGATGTGGACAAAACGCGTGTTGTACTTCATGTCTACTGGCAGCCCGTTGTCAGAAACCTGCCGGATGACCCAGGCTCCACGACGAGTGCTCATATACACCTGCAGAATAGAGAAAAAGATAGAACTCATGAATTATCATCACAAGTGAGCGTGCTGTATTAAAGGACAAATCAGAAAGACTCCTCAACCTGCTCTGCAACTCTGCTGCTCTCCACAGCGATGTCGCCTCCTGAGTTACCAATGCCGATGACCACTACTCTCTTCCCGTACATGTCCTCAGGCCCCTTGTAGTCCCAGCTGTGGAGGTATTTTCCCTCGAATGTCTCAATTCCTGCAACACAGTACAATGATGTTTACATATGTTGTGTTGTTTCTGCAGTCTTTTGCAAAGTGTGAGGAACAAAGCTGTTAATATACCAAGATAGAATGTAAAAATCTGTCTCGTTTTTAATGCAGGATTGAACACCTACCAGGGAAATCTTTGAGTGGCAGGTTAGGGTAGGTGTAGTGACCAGAGCAGCAGATGACTGCATCGAAGACATGCTTCTCCTCCTGTCCGTCTCTATTCTCAGTCACTATTTCCCACTGACCAGTCCGAGTAAAGTCTGGTCTCTGTTTGACACTCTTCACTGAGGTCTAAAATACAACAAGAATATACAGAAGTAGACTATTTTGCAGATATTTATCAAAGCACAGTTTTGAAACCAAATGCCCTGCTATAGCTTTTTTTGTTTTACCTGGAAGCGAATGTGTTGCAGTAGTTTGAAGTGTTCTGCATACATTCTGAAGTATTTCAGGATTTTAGAATGGTGCATGTAGTTGGGGTAATCAGCGGGGATGGGGAAGTCGCTGTAGCACATCATCTCTTTGGAGGTGTTGATTGTGAGAGATCGGTAAATACTGGCCCTGTTGGGCTCCGACACTTCCTGCAGAGAAACAGTTTTAAAGGACAAAAAGAAGACAAATAATCACGTCTGTGGGTGTTTGTCACGTTCACTTTCATATAAATGGTATTGAGCATAAACGTAAAACGGTTGTCAGCACAAAATACCTTGAACTTCCACAGCCCTCCCATGTCATCACTGCTCTCAAAGCAGGTTGGCACCATGCCCTCCTCCAGACAAGCCTTCATGCTGGCCAGACCAGAGGGGCCGGCCCCGATCACTGCTACTCTCTGCACCATGGTGGAGCTGCAACAAGATGAGGGAAAAATTCAGTTTAACTGAGCAACGTCACCAGATTTAAGTGTGCAATTCCAAATGTGCAGCCTTCAGTCCCCCTGGATGCATATTTAGTGGATACATTGTAAGTTGGAACTCATACTGTATTGAAATTAAGTTATAGAAATGCAAAAAGCCGTGGAACTTTATACCAGAACTAGAAAAAACTGTAGCATCTTTGCTCTACCTTTCCTCAACGTATACTAGATTACTGAATTACTGTGAAGTTATTTCTGATTGCACACTGCATAGATGAACAGATGTTTTAACAGCTGTTTACATACTAAGCTCTTGTCTTATCCCTGACTTATCAGCTCTTTATCTCACATTCTGTTAAAACAATCAATCTCACTTCTACAAGCAGAAAAAGAGCAAAGATTATCTTACAGTTAAAAACAAAATGCTGCTGAATCAGGTGCTTCTCAGCTCACAGAAAGAAAATTTCCAGTTCAGTTTTTGATTAACCTTTGATTGTGCAGACTAATGCTTCAGCACTCCTGTGTCTTAACCAAAGTCAGCCTGGACAAAGACAACAGGAAAACGTATGTATTCAGGTGTACATTTGTTGCTGGATAATTGGTTGAGGATGGTACTCAGTTAAATCCTTCTGTATTTGCAGTAGCAGACATGTTGTCCATATGTTGACATGCCCCTGTGCTCTGGCGTATGTCAGGCAAAGAAAAATACACAAAACATTCTGCTGTTGTCAAACATAACATATAGCAGGCGGTTAAAACGTTTATTAGCTAAAGTGGATATGTACTGTAGTATATGTAATTCAGTTATTCCTAGTCAAAAAGAAAACTTTGGATATCTACATTGTCATTCTTTGTAGGACAAATGACATCAGTTTTACCATTTTTGTCTGTAGGGATGAAAGAGTTCCATTTCAGATACCTGCAACGTGAGCTGTGGATATCTGCCATTTGAATCATGATGATTTGTAATTCAAGTTTCAGATATTTAAAGTTTAATTCGGCCTACTCATAATGTTAGTTTAACATATATTTAATTTCCCTCAGTTGGAGATATCTGCATTGTCATTATTTGACATTCTAAATTAAGTTTGAAGAAGTCAGATGTAATTATCTTAAAGTGGAATTCAGCCCAGTCAGTATGGATTTCTTGAAGAGTTAACAGTTACAAGTTTTGACTGGGTGAAAAAACTCTGCAGATCAGAAGCTATGTGGGAAGAAAATCTTACAACCGTAACTGCATATGGCAAGCTGGTGATTAATCAGGTTAGCCCTCTGACATAAATGCATTGCATGTTTTGTTTCCTCTGGGCTGCCGCATCTGATTGATGTTTTTTCTTACTTTTATGCACTTTACAGTTAGAGATGTGACAAATGCATACTGACTTTGACAACTCCCACCCAGCGATTTATCATTCAGTAGGTCTGAAACCCCTTTCAACTAATTATCTAATAACAATTTTACACTTAGTATATTCTGAATATCTATCTGCCTCATGTCTTTGTACACTTTGACTCTGATGAACACACAGTAGTGTTGAATTGTGCTCCAGCCCTCTTTCATCCTCTGATGATCTTACAGTTCTTTGAGGGCACTAAGATTTTAGAATGGCCTACTAAAGTTCTGTGACTGGATTTGTGCAAAATGTAGACATTAACTACAATTAACTGTTCTCCAGCTATTTTACATTTTTTGATAATAAAAGGCTGAAAATCATGTTGCTTTTTTCTGCACACGAACATCCTACGTAACACATCTTTTTTTTTAGATATTAGCAAATCAAAAATTACACAAAAATAGGAGCAATCTGCAATGAAAAACATAATTACAAATGCATCCTCTTACCTTGATCTTTGTGTGCTGATCAGTGAAGTGGCATTAGCATCACCACAGCACAGACTTTTAAACCCAAGGGTATACACTTTTTTTCAGATTCTGCCCAAAAAAGGCAGCTTTAGAGTTGAACTTTGTTTACCCAAATCTGATGGACTAAAGTTCACTAAGTTTCCTTTGAGATCACTCAATGGAGTTGAAGAGTGCTGATAAGTGACTGATTAACAATGATTTACGTCACTCTATGTATCCATGTTAAATTCTATTAAATTTCATTAATGTGGCACCTTTAATACAGAATAGAGCAGTTCGAAGAGCTTCACAGATGATTAAATTCTGGTAATAAGACACAAAAAGTGTAGCAGCAGGTTTTATACATGAGACAGGAGACAGTTTCAGATTTGTTCCCCATTTAATTAAAAATCATTACAATCAAATCATGTGGGAATAAGCCCATTTAATCACAAACTGAAATTCATTGAACAGTGCAATCACGTGACCATACAGACATACTGTATATATACATTAGGATACATTAGAATAAGGTCTATACAGTTGACACACAATATTATTTATAGTTTTCAGCAGGCAAAACAGAGTGTAGAGAACGATACCATGTCTGACTATGTGCAAGAATCGATGTGACAACTGCTGCCAATCTTTGAGAGGCTGAATAAACCAGAAAAATGTGTTTTCTTGACAGTTTCTGAACCTGGGAACAAACTGGTGACATGTAATGTGCAAAATCTATCCAATACACAAATATATAGTGTCTGTACTCACCGTGATAAACAATGTATCTTAGTTTTAAGCTTCGTTTCAATGTACAGCTACACAAGAATCAATCGTAAAAAATCTTTTGGTCACAAAATTCACAATCCAGCATATTTAGATTTGCAACAGAATGGTAATGTATTGAAAAAGCCTGGAACTGCCACCTCACTCACTGGCACTGGGAAGATAACTGGCTATTTATTGCAGAAAGACATCACAGTATGCAAGAAGTCAACGACAGTCAACAAAGGGAACAGTCGGTTACATTGCTTTGGTTGACACCAAATAGCTAGATCTGCTTTAGATCAAATGGCACCAGCCACATGAAGTGATTCACAGCCTAAAATCTCTCAAAAAGTAAAAGCTGCACAGACAGAGAATTTTATTTTTGTTAAAGAAAATGTGAATAGTTTCAAATACAACTAAATATTTGCATATATGATAAGATATAAATCTGGCAGTCCTAAGATGTTTGTCTGTGAAGTTAGCTGCTGTATTCAAGCATCTGCTCTGTGCTGACCAAGTGGTCCAGAAACATAAACCAACACAGCAGCAGAAGTTATGCAAGTGAGGATGAGAATGAACGTTGAATGTGAACCGTGCGAATGAAAGGATGAGGTGCCATAATAAAACATGCACAACATTTCCTTTCCGTGTTTCCTTATTTCTTGTAGCTAAACTGGAAAAAAAACCTTGATTTAAAAAAATAAATAAATCACATGTTCTCTTCAGATTCGGCAGAGCATATATGTGGGTCAGCTAGCACATGTACGGGCACAAAATCACAACTCTTTACACAATCCTGTACATGCTTACACTCCTCAATGACAGTGCTAACATCAGAAACATGTCTAGGTTACAAAACCGTCACCACTGGCGTCAGCTTATTGTTACTGTTGGATCTCAGACTGGCACTCAACCAGCTGGTGAATGGGACAGTTCAAGGATTAAGCATCAAACATGCAAACATGCTGTTTGTGGGGAATAGGAAATGTAAAATCCCACTCATGACAAGGTGAAGTCAGTGGGTCACCATGGGTTAACATAAAGTCAGACGCATTTGCATCCAAACATACATGCTGTAGTAGAAGCACAGGGCTGTGAATAAATCAAATATTTACTGCAGGAAGATGTTTTGCATCTTCACATATTATTGCCTTTGTGAATCTTCAACTGAACATTAGTGCAAAACTTGAGACATTATGAAAATGCATGTCAAAAGATTAAAATCACAAGATATCCAACTGGAATTTGTCATACAGGGCCATGTGATACCACATTAGCTAGCACAGGCCAAATGATGCCATTTTTGTTCTTTTGCAATTGCATAAATGTCTACAAAACTGTACCACATAGACAGCAGATTACAAAACATCCTTCTGATTATTGATCCACGAGCCCAGGCAGAACACCAGATCATTGCATAACAAATTACAGTTTAAACATCTTCATTCACCCAAACTCGTTGCCAACAAACTACTTGCTGCTGTGTCAAAAACGTCTTCTAATTATTATCTATCCTGGTCTATATATTTATAATTATTGCAATTTTGAAAACATGGCGGCGACATTTAAAAAATAGAACGTTAAAATGATCTTTAGGAATGATTTCACAGTGTAAGATTTAAACAAGATGGTAATGAGCAAGATATAAGTGACATTTTCTTGGTCTTAGATTAAACAATGACTATAACTGCTTTGGTTCTTCATTTGTTTGAAATCAGAGCCAAATTAACACATTTCAAGTATTTACACATGCCCAGGTTTTAGGTATATCTCTATTTTATAACTCACATTGACAGATCTGAAGTGTTCAGATTAGTGGTAGATGGACAAAAACAAAAAAATAAATCAATTCTTAGAATAATATTGGCTTGGATGAAAGAAAATCACCATATTTCTGTTCAGTTAAAACCTCAGCTGATCATATCTTCAGGTATTGTGTTAGCTTTGTCAAATAAAAATGCTGTGGGTTTCTTTGACCTCTACCTTTTGCTCTACAAATATTGTTTTTTTTCTGTCTAATTACAAGTGAAAATGACAAAAAAAAACAACAAAAAAAAAAAACAACTCGCGTGTAATACATTTACAATCCCTCATAAATTTACAACACCAAATCTGTGACTCTTTTACTGTTACAACCCCGGCTCGGGGGGGAAGGGAAGCAACATAAACAGTTGTTGATGGTAAAATCAAATTATTTATTACAGAAAAGGTTGAACAGAAATGTGCACGTTACTATACAAACTGAGGCAAAACTAAGGAAGAGGGCTGGTGGGTGCTGCTCAAATCAAAGAACATAGCAAAACACAAAAAGAGTTCTCATAAGGAGAACTTAACACTACCATCGCGGTGAACAAAAGAAAAACGGAACAAAAAGGCTCACTAAATGGGAACTGACAAAACAAAACTTACACAGGAGTCAGCACCCCTAATCCTGGTGAAACCTAGACAAAAGGAACTACCTGTAATGAAATGAGGCTGCATCAGTTTTTGAGTCTAACCCTCGCCCAATTCCTATCACACAGACAATCTTGCCTCCACCACACAGGAACACCGAATGGCACGCTGGAAGTCAGCTGCCTCGTTCAGTTGAACTGACAACTCTTTTAAAGGAGTTGACAGTTTTCGGTTGGTCGGCCTGGGGATCGCCGCACCAATCACTGGACTCCTGGTCGCAGCCACGCCTCTGCTGTCACGGTCCAACCAGGGAGTGGGGATCACACAACCCTATTTGCATAGCCACAACATATAGTTAAAACACACACACAGGGTAGGAGGCGCTGGCAGGGAGTGGGGATCACACAGCCCTATTTGCATAACCACAACATATAGTTAAAACACACACACACACAGGGTAGGAGGCGCTGGCAGGGAGCGGGGATCACACAGCCCTATTTGCATAGCCACAACATATAGTTAAAACACACACACACACACACAGGGTAGGAGGCGCTGGCAGGGAGCGGGGATCACACAGCCCTATATGCATAGCCACAACATATAGTTAAAACACACACACAGGGTAGGAGGCGCTGGCAGGGAGGGGGGATCACACAGCCCTATTTGCATAGCCACAACATATAGTTAAAACACACACACACACAGGGTAGGAGGCGCTGGCAGGGACCGGGGATCACACAGCCCTATACGCATAGCCACAACATATAGTTAAAACACACACACACACAGGGTAGGAGGCGCTGGCAGGGACCGGGGATCACACAGCCCTATATGCATAGCCACAACATATAGTTACAACACACACACAGGGTAGGAGGCGCTGGCAGGGAGGGGGGATCACACAGCCCTATTTGCATAGCCACAACATATAGTTAAAACACACACACACACACAGGGTAGGAGGTGCTGGCAGGGAGCGGGGATCACACAGCCCTATATGCATAGCCACAACATATAGTTAAAACACACACACACACAGGGTAGGAGGTGCTGGCAGGGACCGGGGATCACACAGCCCTATTTGCATAGCCACAACATATAGTTAAAACACACACACACACAGGGTAGGAGGCGCTGGCAGGGAGTGGGGATCACACAGCCCTATTTGCATAACCACAACATATAGTTAAAACACACACACACACAGGGTAGGAGGCGCTGGCAGGGAGTGGGGATCACACAGCCCTATTTGCATAACCACAACATATAGTTAAAACACACACACACACAGGGTAGGAGGCACTGGCAGGGAGTGGGGATCACACAGCCCTATTTGCATAACCACAACATATAGTTAAAACACACACACACACAGGGTAGGAGGCGCTGGCAGGGAGGGGGATCACACAGCCCTATATGCATAGCCACAACATATAGTTAAAACACACACACAGGGTAGGAGGTGCTGGCAGGGAGCGGGGATCACACAGCCCTATATGCATAGCCACAACATATAGTTAAAACACACACACAGGGTAGGAGGCGCTGGCAGGGAGGGGGGATCACACAGCCCTATTTGCATAGCCACAACATATAGTTAAAACACACACACACACAGGGTAGGAGGCGCTGGCAGGGAGGGGGGATCACACAGCCCTATTTGCATAGCCACAACATTTGGTTAAAACACACACACACACACACGGGGTAGGAGGCGCTGGCTGTAACATTTACTATAAAGTCAGGAAAACTTTGTTTTTTTTTTTTAACAAATATTACTTTTTGATAATGTAAATATACAGTATGAACCACTGTAATCCAGTTAATTTAATATGCAGCATTCCTTCCTAATATAGACAAATGTACTGTACACTGTCAGACTTCAGTCTCATTGCATCATCTGAAATGCTAATTTTTTTGTTGAATTGATGACTTTTTTCAACCTCAAACCCACAAAATCATGTCTTCCCTGAATAAACACTTTAAATAAAATAGAAACATGATATGATTCATAAATAATTATCAAAGCATACCTGATATGACAACCTTATATTTGCAAATTCCTCTAAGTAATTTCAGATGACCTGATAACGTGGCTAAGCACCAAATCTACTCAGAGCTGATTGGTTGTCACTCATAGGAGTTGTTTTGGTTGATAATTAATAAAACCGTAGAGTGCCAAAGGGAAAAAAAACATGCTGTTAAATAATGCTGAAGAGCGTTTAGGTGTATATACTTTAAACAGCGTAGTATCTAATCCTATCAGATCAGTCGTAAAGATGATAAAAGTCCTCTGTGCTTTAAGGACACTGACTTCAAGATTGGCCTTTAGAAATCATCCTAAAGAAGCTGAGTAGGTATAAACAGGTGGACAAACTCGCTATTATGAACGTTTCTTGAGGAACTAAATGGTCCCGATAAATATCTACTTAATGCATTTGTTTGAACTACTTAGACAAATATGACTCTGTGAACCCTTTGTTCATGAACAGCTGAGTATTCTGACCAGAAAATTTAATCATAGAACAAATGAGGATACAGATCAGAATTTGGCAGATTTTTCATTTACTTTCATATGATTTTCATTTACTTGTGGCTGTTTGGTTGTGCATCCATTGATCAAAGCGGAAAATTTGCAGTTTAAGTCAAAGCATATTACTTTTCGATAGTAAATTCAAATTAACTGTCAAATATTTGACTCCTTCGTGATGTAAAGTTACTGGCGATGTCTAGACAAATTTGCAAGTCTAAAGTGCATCAGATGGTACTTACTTTTCCTTATCATCAAAAGTAAACTTAGATAATGTTCAACAGTCAAAAAACTGGAAAGAGTTGACATATATTATTGTTTCCTTGAATCAGGCCAGTGAGGTGGCAGAGGTGAGTGAGGTGGCATCAGGAGGTAAACTGATCAAATTTGTTCCCTTCTGGTTTGTTGTGACTAAAATGATGTACGACTTAATATTGGCAGGCTAGTTGCTACCTTAGAATGAGAGCCAGAGATAGACATAAGTGTCAGGTAACAGAAGAAGCAAACTGTGTGTTGACAGAGCTCTCCTCTCTCGTCAAATGATCATTTCTCTCAGATATCAGTCTAAAAGGTGTGCAGGTGCTCTCACGATCAACATATAAACCACTACGTCTCCTCCTACTTCGGTCCTTAAGGTTAAGCTGACTGTCCCAGCAGCCCTTGCAAGGTTTGAGGAGAGAGCCACAGCATCTCCACCAGGTTGTACTGGCAGTAGCCCATCCAGAAGCCAAACACCACGTCAGTCACGTTGTGTCTGCCCAGCAGCACTCGGCTCAGCCCGACCAGACCCGCCCACAGCAGCACCAGGACCCTCAGCGGGGCGGCCAGCACCAGGTGGGCCAGCAGGAAACGCCCACACAGGGCGGCACGGGTGGCATGGCCGGACGGGAAGGAATAGCGATCCACGGAAAAGGTGGCAAACATGTCCATGCGGTTATGTGCTGGCCGACGCCGACGCACCACCGCCTTAACAGCGGTGACCAGGATCAGGTCCAGCAGCAGGCCTGCAGGGGACGAAGGAGGGGATGTGTTCTAAATACAGCAACACAAACTGCATGCAACCAGAATAAAGCAGCTATAAACCATGACATTTTTAGAGGAATAAAGAGGGGATATGCTGTATCAGCGATGAGAGAGGTTACTTTTGTATCCCTGGTACACATATACATCACAACCACAAGAACACTGATGGCATTGTGAGCCTAAAAATAGGTATCTGAGAATGGTGATGGTGTCTGGAAATCATAGGATGCTGTTATATCACTACAGGCTTATGTGTTCTGCGGTATTTATATGAATAACTAACCTGAGCGCATATACAGAGTACAGTTTTCTAACCAGAGAGGGAAAAAATGTGTCTAGCTAAATTATCTGGTTAGCTGTGTACAGGACATAGGGTTTAAAATTCTACACACTGGCAACATCTGGTGGTAGCAACAAGACAGTGACAGACACTGGTGCATGCCGTTAGTCATGTGTTGCTGTTGGTAGGTATTAACAGGCTCTTGTCAAAAGCGTGTGTAATCAATAACTGCTGCAGAACTTTTCCAGAGCAGACACAGGAGCTACTAATAAAGTCAACCATGGCCTCCTCCTTTACAAGTGTCTTTTTGTGACAGTGAAGCAACATGAACACCAGGACCTTTTAGTCCAGCCTTCAATAATGTTATTGTGCTTTTCCTACATGGCAAGTCAAAATGTTAAATCCTCCGAGGATCTGTAACAGCCTAAAGACTGGCAAAGCTGTTTCCCATTTAACCAGGATTTTTGAATCTATAAAGTAGGTGCATCTGTAACAAACAGCCTGTGTTGACAAGCAAAATCAAAGTGTCTGGTTCTACTGGTTCTATTTTTCTATTGTTTTTAAAGAATGTTCCTTTATAATGTCTCATTGTGTTATTGCACAGCCCTGAGGAGCAGTCAGTTTGCATTTTGCTGCACATACTCTATGAGCATGTGACAAATAAAACTAAAATCTTGAACCCTTGAGGCACTCGGACAGGGAAATTGAATGTCCTTGGAAATTAGGAAAAGTGTTTACATTTTTAGTTAATATTTATAGTATAATATGATTCAAAATGGTACGTATCAGAGCTGTAACTCACCTTTAATTGTCAGTTAATCTGTCTACTATTTTCTCGATTAATTAAGCTGTTTGTTCTATAAAACGTCCAAAAATGATGAAAAAATGTCGATCAGTGTTTTCAAAAGTAAGAAGACGATTCATTTAATAGTTGCAGACCTGGGATGTATCAAATATTCTTATCTGTCTGTATTAGAATACATGCTGAATGTGTATTTAAAAAAAACACAATATTTGTGGTTTACATTACAAAAAGTGCAACAAAGGGTTATCCAGTGTGATAAAAGTGAAAGAAATCTCCTTTAAACATCATAGTTGCATAAAAGAATTGCTGAAGAAGTTGCATCTCAGCATGTATTAAGATTTTTTTAGCAACAGATTTATATTCTCTCCAGAGCTACAGTGTTGAAAAATTAATGCAACAGTCAGGTGACACTGAGCCAATCACTGCTGGCAATCAGATCAAAGGATTTCAGCACGATGAATGTGCAACGGTGCATTTTCTTCCTTACTGATAACTAAAAGCTGCAGTTTATAATCAGAAAGCACAAAGACTTCAGGTACAAACATTTCTTACAGCATTGGCAGCATCAAACTGTAGCCTGCCATTTGTCTTTAAAATGGTCTTTTAGATTTGAGGGAAGCGTTTGGCCTTCATCAGAGTATTGTAGCAACAGTGACTTTGTTTTTCCAGGGACTTATTGATGTTAAACTGTGTCTTTCTTAGTACTTCACTGGTTTATATATATTACCTAATTTAGTGCACTCTAATAATAGCCTCCTGGTGATTAATTGTGGTCTAGTTTAAAGCAGAAAGAAACTGTTGAAGACAAGAGGCTGCTGCTTTCTGTCTGACATCATGCATATGGGAGGGCTGACTGGCAAATATTATTTTTACCACTGCAAGATTTTCAGGGGCAAAATAAATTATTTATCTGAAAACTTCAGAGTAAGTATCTAGTGCAGCTGTATCTCTTGAAAACAGCAAGAGGAAACTAGGGACGGTCCTATTCAACAATCTATGCCTCTTAAAATTAAGTTTTTGTTGGATAAATCATAGTAGTAAGACAAAAAAAAAAAGGATTAATTCAGTTTTTGACAACTGATCCCTGAAAAATGGGTCATAAATTAGTGAAACTTGTTCTTCACACTTTGCCAAAGGCCAATTAGATGTCATGAAATGGCTTGTTTTGTGCAAATCCTAGAACATCCAGTTTAAAACAACATAAACCAGTTTTTATTCAATCATTTTAACTACTGTTGTTTATTTATTTTGCAATATAATAGTTTTATAATATATAAATGATTTCAGCACTGGGCAATGTTACTGTGTCACTGCAGTTACCAGACACTGTAAGAAAAACAATAAGACAGACTAAAAAAAGTTTGCATCAAGTAAGATGCATAATAAAATATACTCAGAAAAAAGTGACATAATGGGCTGATATCTCTGAGCAAACAATAGACCTCTATAAACATATCTGGTTACAAACTGTGACCTTGCGCCACACATTTATATTGCATGTTTAAGAGCTGCTATTCATGAATTAATCTACAGTCCAAAGACCAGCCTTTGCTACATCTCTTCTTACATTGCAAAATGCTCTTATCTGCACTTGCTGCACCTTGTGTTTCAAAGGATTTCATACTCTGGCCCACCCCTTTAGTGTAGAGCTCATTACTCTCATGCTGTCAGGTAATTTTCCAATTAATCAATTAACTGTTTGGTCTATAAAAAGTCACAAAAAGGTGAAAAATGTCAATCAGTGTATCCCAAAGCTCAAGCTAACATCCTCAAATGTCTCGTTTTTGCCCCAAAAACAAATATATATTTGGTTGCTTTCATAGAGGAGTGAAAAAAAACAGAAAATACTCAAATTTTAAAAGCTGGAGTCAGAGAATGTGGACTTTTTTCTGAAAAACAGAGTCAGTCTGATTTTGAAAATATCTAGCAATTACTTTAACAGTTGACAACTAATCAATTAGCATTGTAGCCCTATTTCACCGTCATATAATTCCTTCATGTAGCTTCACAAAGCATGAGTCAGACTCCTTCTGAGGGCACAGAGAAGTCTCAGCACAAGACCTCAGATCATTCCACACAGCTATCCAATTCGCAACATTTCACAGTTCGGAGCATTCACTGGTTTTCTCTGCTCGCCTGTAACCTGACACTGTGTTTTTATATTTTATAGAATGCTGAAGATGTGCAACAATGTATACAGTAGACTAAGACCAAGAAATGAAAAGGTCACCCCTTCTGAGTTTGCAACCAGAGATGCCAGAATGAAAACAGATGACATCTCCACATGAGCCCCAGCCAGCAGAGGAAAATGTATCAGAAAACTGCTAGTGATGTTATGGTAGGTGGGTTGTGCTCTATAGGGGATATGAGCTGTAATAAAGGAGCTGTGCAAAATAAATCAGGACCTGGAAGAAGCAGGGGGGTGTACCACCAAGTACTGCTGCAACTCAGCCCATCTCTGTGGTGCACAGATATTGATAAAGGTTTCTATGTGTCTGCATACTATTTTAGAGTGACAACATATGAAGGAGGTGATTTTGAAAACAGATGGCGATCACTTGAATAGCTGACATCAATTAACTGTTGCAGCTCTACTTTACTGTCATGTAATTCCTTTGCGTTTCTTCACAAAGCACAACAACGTGTACAGTAGGTAAAATTTAAAAATTAAGAGAGGAGACTGCAATCAGAGATGGAACAAGGCCAGAATCGGACACCTCCATGTGAGATGCCAGCACTGACGGAATAGAAAGTATCATAAAATTAACAGTGATGTTAAGATAGGTGGGTTAAGGCTTTTATAGGTGAAATGAGCTGTGAAAAAGGAGCTGTTAGCATGGAAGCTCAGGAGGGCTGTGATACTATCTAATGCTGCAAAACAACCCATGTCCATGGTACCTAGAGACCTCTCTGCATAGCTGTTGACAAAGGTTTCTGTGTCTGCATGCCATTTTAGAGCAACAAACAGAGTGATAACACACGGATGTTAAAAACGGGCAGTCATTACTTTAACAGCTCTTGTTGCAGCTCTGTTTCTCTTTCCTATATTTCCTTTGTGTGGCTTTAGAAAGTGTCAGTCACAGAGACTCCCTCTAATGGCACAGTGAAGTCTCAGTACAAGATTATTCTACATTTCATACAGTTATCCATTCTGCACTGTTTCAGAGTTACAGGCATTCACCTGTTTCCTTAGCTGGCTGACACATATGTGGAAAACACAATGCAGGACACATGGTGCGACATGTACAGTAGGTTAAAACCAAGAAATGAGGAGAATGGGGAACTTAATTTAGTGATGGAACAAGGCCAGAATGAAGAAGAGAAGACATCTCCACATGAGATTCCAGTACTGATGGGAGGAAAACGTGCTAGGAATTGACACAAGTATGGGAAAATATAATGCAGGGCATGTGGAGAAACATGTAGAGTAGGTTAAAACCAAGAAATACAGAGGAGAGATGGCAATCAGAGATGCCAGAATGAAGAACAGCTGGTATCTCGTGCACTGATGGGGTAAAATGTGTCAGAAAATGAACCTGTGATGTTATGTTAGCTGGGTAAAGTCTTCTGCAGCTGAGGTAAGCTGTGATGAAGCAGCTGTGCATGTTAAATCAGGAGCTGGGGGGGCCATGCCACCAAGTAACACTGCATAGTACCTAGAGACCTGTGTGCATAGCTATTGATAGAGCTTTCTGTGTCTGTGTGCCATTAACGAAGGAGAAACAGAGTAGCAACCCAGCTATCCAATTTGCACCATTTCAGAGTTAGAAACATTCACCTGTTTCCTCAGCTGTCTGACACAAACATGGAAAAAAAACAATGCACGACATGTGGTGCAACGTGTAGATTAAAACTAATAAATGAAGAGGGAGCGCTGCAGTCAGAGCTGGAAAACATTTCCGTTTGAGATGATAGCACTGACAGGCCACTCAGGAAATTAACAGTAATGGTAATGGAGGTGGGTTTAGTCTTCCATAGCTAAAGTTAGCTCTGATAAATGAGCTCTGCCTGGCAAATCAGGACCGGGGAGTAACAGGGGGTCTGTGACACCAAGTACTGCAGCACCTCTCTTGTACCTGGAGACCTGTCTGCATGGCTGTTGATAAGGTTTGTGTGTGTCTGCATGCCATTTCAGGGGAAGAAACACAGTGACCACACATGGAGTAACGGATTTTGAAAACAGATGGCGACTACTTTAACAGCTCTTGTTGCAGCTCTACTTCACAGTTCTGCATTTCCTTCATGTGGCTTTAGAAAGCGTCAGTCACAGAAACTCCCACTGAAGGCACAGATAAGTCTCTGCACAAGAACTCAGATCATTCTACATTTGCTTTCTAAACTGCACCATTTCTACATTACTAGCATTCACCTGTTTCCTCAGCGCACCTGTAAGCTGGCTGACACAAATATGGAATAGTATAATGCAGGACACATGGAGCAGCACGTAGAGGAGGTTAAAACCCAGAAAGGAAGAGGCTGGACTGAAACTAGAGATGGAACAAGGCCTGGATCAGGCATTCATGTGACAAACCAGCAGAAAAATTAACAGTAATGTCAAGTAATCTTAAGTCTTCTATAGCTAATGAAAGCTTTGATAAAGCAGCTGTGAATAGCAAATTAGGACCTGGGAGGAGATGGGGGGCAGTGCCACCAAGCACTGCTGCATGGTACATAGAGACCTATCTGCATAGCTATTGCTAAAGTTTTCTCTTCGTTTGCACACCATTAAAGAAGAAGAAACAAAGTGACAACATGGTTATCCAATTTGCACTATTTCAGAGTAAGAGCCATTCATCTGTTTCCTCAGCTGGCTGACTCAAACATGGAAAAATATAAAGCAGAACATGTGGAGCAACATGTAGAGTAGGTCATAGCCAAGAAGTGAGGAGACAAGACTGCGATCAGAGATGCTAGAATGAAGAACAGATGACATCTCCTGCGCTAACGGAGAAAAATATGTCAGAATAATACCAGTGATGTTATAGGAAGTGGGTTAAGCGTTCTAGAGCTGAAGTTAGCTTTTATAAAAGAGCATGGGGGGTGTGACAAGTAATACTGCATCTCTGTGGTACCTAGAGATCTATCTGCACAACTATTGACAAAGATTTCTGTTTGTTTGCATGCCATTTAAGAAGAACACAGTGACAACACATGGAGCAACACAAACAGCAGAGTAGTTTTACCCATAATAAGGTTGAGAATGACTTCTTGCCCTGCCGCACTGTCACTCTTGTACAGGCAGTAGGCGGTACCGGACAGCCAGGGGATGCCATGTCCAGATATCTCTATGAGCTTCATCAGAGGGCGCACACTGCCCCAGGACGAGTCCTCGCAGGCGCAAACCCCGAGCCGCTTGGACAGCCACAGGTCGATGGCGAGCAGCGAGCTGAGCGCGACGCGGATGAAGGACGGGTTAAGCCGTATACCGTCCTCCTCCGGCGGCCCCTGACCGCTCGCCGAGCCCGTGGAGGAGCTGGAGCCCCGACGCCGAGTGGGGCTCTCCGAGGCTCGGAGGCGGGCGGTGGTCGGGTCGGAGCCCTGCCGCTGGAGCAGGTGAGGCGGCGAGGAGCGGTTCAGCGGCTTCGTCAGCGACATGAACTCGTAGCGGCCGTTGGAGCTGCCGAGCACCGGGCTCCCGCCGCTTCGACCGGGGTTTTTAGCTTTCGGAGACGGCATTTTTGTCCGTTACTGTACGTTACGACGTTGGCAGCTGTGTTGTCGTGTAGTGTCACCGCAGTGGAGAGTCTTCTGCAGTGCTGTGCCGGTTGTCGCTCCGTTAGTTCATCTGTTGTATGTTTGACAATTCATATCACGTCTGGGAACGCCGAGCTGAATCGCCATCTTTGTTGTTCTGATCGCAAAGCACCCTGGGAAGCCGAGTTTTATTCAGAAATGTACACGTGATATAAATGTTGGAAGCGTTTTTCTGTAAATAAAGCTGCTTGTTGCTATTTCTATCATACTATTATTCATTAAAAATCTATATAAACAGTATTTTTATATATTATCCATACGTTGTCTACGCCACTACCGTTCATATGGGCACCATCTATATGATTGCGTTATTTCAGAAATGCTTTCATGATTGTCGAGTTTTTGCATTTTTAAATTACCCATCTTGCAACTTATTTATCACTAAGCCCAATTTGTTTGCTTTGAAAACGTAAACCCTTTGTTAACGATTACAAGCACATAGCTTTAGTGGAACAAAATCAAGTTTTTTCGTTTTTTGTTTTGTTAATTTATGTTTTTCAAATACTTTTTGGTCAACAGTATATGCATGGGAAAAGTTTCTAGAGGTTTCACAGGGGATATGTCCCCTTTAACATTTAGGATATGTGTGCTTGTCATCCCAAAACACATGCCATGTTTAAAATTTATAGAAAGTTTTGAGCATGAGGAGAAATCTGTCTGAAATGTGAACTATTAGTCGGGTTTTTTTTTAAATTTATTTATTACTAATGTGAAAAGCATCCACACGTACATGCAAAGAGGTTAATGTCCCAAAACAAGATGCAAAAGAGGACAAAAGAGTAAATCATACATGTGTGACTCAGGCAGGGATTATATTAAATGAGAGGTGCCTGAACTGAGAATTTTCCTTACCTTGGCCAGATTAAAGGCATTTCCTCCATCATCTGACACAGAAAAGGCACAAATTGGTGCATGACAAATCCCTAGAAGGCAGAAAATGTAGTGTCTGACATAAAAAAATTCCCCAGGATGGTCCCACAAGCCTGCCTGCTTTTACAGCATGGAGTACCATAGTGCTACTCTGCACTTACAAAATAAAGCAAACAAACAAGAAACTAATCAGAATAGCTGCAACAAAAACGAAAATTTTCTTACTTGAATGAACATTTAAAGTAACGACACACAGAAGTTTGAAGAACAAACTAATGAATAGCTTCTACATATGAATTTATTTGTTTCATATGAAGATACAATTTTATACAATACACACATTTAATTTTTATATATAGCGTCTCGTGTTTGTAATGTTTTTGTTCGTTGAATAAAGTTGCTAAAAAAAGATTTTTCTGAATTAAAGACGTTTCTCTCCGCCTCTTCTCTGATTGGTCCGTGACTGACGCAAGGTTCCGTATTTACGTGACTTAACTCCGCCCCGTCCGGATCCATTCATGTGCTGGTCACGGCAGCAAGGAGCGCAGGCCTACGTTCATTTCTCTGGTGTCTGAGCCGCAGAGAGGAGCCCAACATGCCCGGAATTCTGCTGGGAGACGTTTTCCCCAACTTCGAAGCCGACACCACCATCGGCAAGATCAAGTTCCACGATTTCCTGGGAGACTCGTAAGTGCGCAGGCTCCAATGTTCAGGAAACACGTTTTAACTCAATTGTTTTATGCGCAGTTTTTTATATAAGTGCAACATGTTATTGAACAGTTATGTACAGGTAGTTTTGCGCGAATGTAGATTAATTCTTAATGCAAAAACTGATGTTGATTTATTCTCATTTGACTCACTAATCCTGAGACTGTCGTGCGCCACCTGCTGGTCGGCACGCAGATAGTTGCATAATCATGACTGTCGGTCCAGATAAGATAGGGAACTCAAATGTGATGTAAAACTCCACAATTTAGCAACAATTGTAGTTTTCCACTCTGTATAAATCTGTGTCTATGTTTTAAAATAGCCGAAAAGAGGATAAGTAATTTTTCATTTTAATGTGGATATAATTAATTCAATGAAAAACAACTGATGCAGTGTTTGTTTTATTTTGTTTTCTCTGGTTAGTTCATCAGTCGGGTGTAACCACAGTAAGGAAATGCCTGTGTTCTGTTTGTGTGAACTTGGAGCTGTTTCAGCACATCTAATTTGTAAGCCTGTTAAGCTCAGCTGCTTCAAAAGAGCACAGAGAACAGAAAGTGTGTGTGTGTGTGTGTGTGTGTGTGTGTGTGTGTGTGTGTGTGCGCGTGTGCGTGTGCGTGTGCGTGCGCGTGTGTAACGTAACACACACAGGCAACCTCAGTTGGGCATGGACAGAGTGTAAATGTGCACAGCTTCACTGTTTGATGTGCTTTTTTCCCCACACGAACACCTGTTAATTTTCAGGCTTTTATCCACACACCTGTTCTAAAAGCATGTCAGAATAATTCAACACAGTACATTTATAAAAAATTAAGCAGCAAAAACACTATTGGTAGATGATTCATAACGTAAAAGCACACTAGATTTTTTTGTTTTTCATCCCAGCTGATTTTAATGTTATTGTGATTCCTATATTAATCAGATAAAGCAATACTTCAGAATAAACTGTGACAATAATTGGACAAAATCAGGTTTTGTCCACTGATTTTCCCAATCTAAAAGTTGGACACAGTGCGGCTGAGCAACAGTATAGCTGACCCTAGTTTCCAGACAGACACGTCCTCCTGAAATCTAATCTTATCAGTACAAGGATACTCCCCAGTTTTGTTACTTGCATAATAACTTCCTTAGTTCCACTCTGGGAATAGATACTGGACTGTCAGAGGCAGCCATCTGTTGAAGCAGCGTCCCAATTTTCTGGCTTCCCATTATGTTTTTCAGCAGCAGTTGATTTAGATTGTTCCTGCCAGTGCAAGTGGAAGTAGCAATCCCAGCGGGAGCGAACAACGAACTTTGTACAGCCACATTTGAAGCCAGCGAGTCTATTGTTGCAGACAGTTTTGGAATAAAAAAACAAGTAAAACTCATGTGATCTTTTCAAAAAGATTAACGTTTCAAAAGTTGCTCTGTGCTGTTTTAGCAGGAAATGTCTGCTCTGTCTTTCACTGTAGTTTTCAGTGCAACACAGCTGGATTTTATCTCTTCAGTTTGACTCCCAGATTCACAGACACCTGCTGAACCAGTCTGTATTTGGACACAGAGACATACTGTTCTTTTTTTTTTCTTTCTCAGCCTTCTCCACCCCCTCTCACTCTGTGCACTCTTACTCCTGTTTTTTGGGGATTTTTTAAAAATCTCTTTAAATCTTTTGGAAGCCATGCATTGTTCAAATACAACTGCACCAAGGCATAAATGCACAAAAACTGACTAAATTCACAAATTAAACACTGCAAATGAAGTTTGAAAAGCCAATGACATGCACACATTACAATGCACAGGGACATGGAAAATATTGTTCTACATCTGTGCAAGTTTTCACCTTTATTCCACTTTATTCGGCTTGCGATTACTAGAACTTGTGACTCGAGTGACGCAACACAGCCAGCTCATAAAACTAAAAGCCTCGTGCAAGGTCAGTTGTAAACAGAAGCACATACATGCAGAATGCTTGCAGGCACTGACTTTACTCCTGTTTTCCTCATCCAGTTTTTATACATTGGTGCTTCCGAGCCAGATAATCATGTTGCTTTATTTCTATTTCCTTCCCTTTGCAGGTGGGGTATCCTGTTCTCCCACCCGAGGGACTTCACTCCTGTCTGCACCACTGAGCTGGCCTGTGCTGCTAAAATCAGCAATGAGTTCAAGAAACGGAGTGTGAAGATGATCGCTTTGTCCATCGACAGCGTTGAGGATCACAAAGGCTGGAGCAAGGTGCATGAAAACCTATTCTGTGTCACTGTACCAGTGATTTATTGTCAAGGTCAAGAGGTGAAATCTCAACCTTATATAACAGGTTGGGCTACTTGTGGGTGAAGTGAGAGTTAAGGGTGATAATTAAACCTTGTTTATTGTTATTAGTTTTATTTACTATTATAAAGCATATAGGTGGTTCTCTTGATCTAGAAAAATTCAGTAGTGTCATAAGTCACTGCAGTCACATTGTAATTGTCATTACACTCAAGCTGTTGATCTTTGTGGGCAGGATCCATGCATGTAAGTGCTTGCTGTCCTGCACACTCAAATATAAGTCCTTTCTTTTTTTTTTCGAATTGTCCAAGGGCATTATTTAGCAAAGATCCATAGCCTGGATTTAGCTCCTATCTGGTCAGGTTTTGAAAAAATAAGGGATATGTTCATCTTAACATTAGAAAGTGTCTGCTCTAAGGTCTGTGTTATGCTTTCTGTATCCGTAACTACATAGCATCTGGTAGGGTCTGAGTGACACATGCTCAGAATCATGTAAATTCTGCAGGCAATGCAGTGCCTTTAACTATGTGAGTCACTGCAGCAGCTTTATTGCATATTTTACAAGTAGTCGAATCAGTTTATCAACACTTTTCTAAAGATCCACTGACACAGAAGATTGCAGTTTACACAACCCTCTTCTGTTTGGACAAAAGCAGTTTGTTTAAGCTTCAAAATGTGATTGTGAGAAATCTTCAATCCAAAAAAATTATTTTTCTCAGCCACAATTTGTTTGCAGTTTAGTAAAATCACATTCTTTAAATAACCTCCAAACAATCTGTCAGTTTCAATTGAAAATGTAATATGTGATACAAATCAAAGTTTTTTAAAAACTTGTTGAAACTTCTACATCACGTTTATTACATACCGGGGGACTTCTTGAGTGAAGTAACCTTTTAACACCATGACTAAGTATTCAGACTTTGAAATTGCTTTGTACTGATAAAAGACTAAAAAATTCAGTTTCAGACTTCTGAGGTTTTATATGTAGCAGATTTAAAGAATCAATCCCATCGGTTTGCAGTGTGGCTTTCTGCATCGTTATTCTTCTTCAGAATTGGTTTCCAGGTCAAGCATGTACAGTTATATTACTCTAATATTACAAATTGATATTTGTGTAAACTAGTTTTACAGTCGTAGGTGAGCTGGTGTGCTCGAGCTGCAGCGACTGGCAGAGCAGTGGATGGAAAAATAGGCAGGAACTTCATACATTCTAGAGTTGCATCTAAGCCATTTTAAGACGAAAAGTGTTAATTTAATGGAATTGAATTCTAAATATGTAATTTTGATACTCAGAAATGGGTTTGTGACATTTAATCAATGCCTGAGGATCGGCTTTATTTTAATTAATTAAAAAAAAAATAAAATAAAATAAAATATATATATATATATATATATATATATATATATATATATATATATATATATATATATATATATATATATATATATATATATATATATAAATAAACATTATTTGTTTGCACTTATTTTTTTACTACATTTGTCTTGTTTTTATTATGTTTGATATTTGGATGAAACTGAGGGGACAGACGCTGATGGGTTTAATCCCACCTCCACTCTCACCACAGATTGGATTCACTGTTTGGCTTTTGAATGGGTTACCCCGTTGAAGTAACACCTCCTCAGAGAGGCCAGTGATTGGTCCAAGAGTGAGAACTCAGTTGATGAATGGTCTTCTTTGCTGCCAGAAAATGAAGAAAACCACATGCTGTCTGACCCAAGTGTTTTTTTTTTCTTCCAGGCTACTTTATACCCCCGTGTGATGCAACAGTGTTGGCAGGAGAGCATGTAGTTGATAGTCCTTGTTTAACCTGCTAGTGAACCATTGTTTGTGGAGTTAAAGATTAAAAGCCACTACAACCTGCACAGTAGTAGTAGCTGCCAGGATGGAGAGAATTATTAACTGATGAGAATGACTTGCAGTAACTAAGAAGTAAAGACTGAATGTGTCCCTTCTGTCTGTAAAGGATGTGATGGCATTTAACAGTGAGGGTGAAAGTCCTCTGCCTTTCCCCATCATCGCTGACGACAAGAGAGAGCTGTCAGTCCAGCTGGGCATGTTGGACCCCGATGAGAAAGACAAGGATGGGATACCGCTCACGGCTCGCTGTGTGAGAACCTGTCCTCCTAATCACACTTACATAACCATTAATATATTACCCATGATGAGCTCCTTATCAATAGCTGATATAATGTTTTATGTCACTACAATGAACAAAGATGAAAAACAGCGTCATTATTAGTATAAATAAAATTTGTCATGTGCAATAAAATATATAACGTCCTGACTTTAATGTTTATTCGTCACCAGATTGGACTGGATGACGTACATTATTTTTTGGAAAAATGTATGAATTTCAATGGTTTAATGGACAGTTTTAAGTGGACATAAGTCTAAATGATGAGCCTGTTCTGGATGTTGTGTTGAACTTTATCTCAACCCACTTCAGGTGTTTGTGATCGGTCCTGACAAGAAGCTGAAGCTGTCCATCCTCTACCCCGCCACCACTGGAAGGAACTTTGACGAGCTGCTCAGAGTCATCGACTCTCTGCAGCTGACAGCACAGAAGAAGGTCGCCACACCTGTTGATTGGAAGGTACATAGTTCAGCATTTACTCATGTCAGTCAGCAGTCTGGGTGATCAGAGAGCAAAAATGGGTGTATAGCTCTCTTTAGAGGTGGATGTTGATATGATGGGTACTACTAGCTGTCAACCACAAAAACGATATTTGAGCTCTTGGTAAGACCAGGACTAGATTCATACCACACTTACATCTTGCCCTTTTAGCTTAGCTTAGCATTACCACTGAAAACGGCAGAGGAGTCAGTTTGCCTTTCTCTGTCCAGGGCTGCTGACTTAAATCCAGCAAAGAGTGCCTCTAAATAGATATACATTTATTTAAATTTTTTATGGGGGGGTTATGTATCCAACTACTCCTTGGTCTGGAGCAGTGACCCTTGTTAAGCTGCGCTGATTGCCTTTCAGATATGAGTAAAATTGTAAGTGCATCCTTCACAATATACAATTTAAGTGTCTATAAGTTGTATATTAATAGCCTCACATAGCCAGACCTACCTCTATAGCACTTTGCCAGGGCTAAAAATTGTTCTGGCTGTGCCTATTTATCATTCTTATGTAGAGGGGAAATGCGGTGGCTTGCTTTTATTTCTTTAAATCACTCTCATTCGTCTTGGGTGGTTCTAAGCCCAGGATGTGTCTTTGCAAAATAGAGACAAAAAGCTTGTTTTGGAAGAACAGTTGCACACAGGGAGGCACATTAAAATGGCTAACTCTTTAAAAGAAGCATGCAGATTGTGTGTTGGAGGTTGTAGCTGGAGGTAATTTGCAGATAGAAGAAGTGGAGAAGACAGCTGTGTGAAATGTAGGTTTATACCTGCAGTCTACATTCAGTGAGTCAGTCAAGTATATGAATGATGGTCAAAGTCTCTTGATCTGGAAAGTAAAGCCAGGGCAGAAGTGCCTTAAATTTGCATTTTTTCAAACAGTCAACAGGGGGCGACGTCTCCTCTTGCAAAAAGAAGATTATGTAGACAATTGAGAAATGTCCTTCACTTGATTTATTGCTTCAGTAAACAGTTTCTGGCCTCAACTGCTACTTTCCAGCCTCTTTCAATACATAATTCTTTTCATTTTGTAAATCATGGTCCCATTTAGATTGAATAAAGTAGGGTGTGATTTAGGCTGTGACTGCCCTGTGATTACTTGCTACCATATGGGCATCCTCAGTCACATCTTCCCCTCGCTCATTGTTAAGTTTTCAAAAAGCCAAGACGGGGAAGGCAAAAATGTCGAACTCGAGGCTACGATTTGACCAGATTTTGAGTGGGAGCATCACATGATTAAATACTGCAGGTCACAGGAGCGATAGGAGTTTTCTGCATGAGTATCATCGCAGTGAAGACTTTATCTAATCATGTGAGAAAACTAGTCTCGTCTGGTAAAATACACTTCCCTGTTCTTCTGTTTCAGCCTGGTGATGAAGTCATGGTCATTCCCTCCCTGTCTGATGCTGAAGCTGCTTCTCTCTTCCCCAGTGGTGTGACTACTAAAGACCTGCCCTCTGGGAAGAAGTACCTTCGCTACACTAAGGTCTGAAAACCTTCTGGAATAGTGTCCTGCTACAGTTTACTGCTCTCTGACCAGGAGATCTGCAGTCGATAATTTCCACTTAGGACTGACCAAAATGAATAGATGCACTTATTTGGTTCGGTGACCAGTGTTTGTAGTCCCACAGTGTTTCAAGCACTGAACCAGTCATTTTTGTAGCGCAACTGTACAGTGCCTTGTTTCGCCAAAATAAACACACTTTTCGCACTTGCTCTGTATTTTTGAAGTTTTTCCACACGTTTGGAGAAGAGAGGAGGAGGAACTTCCCACTAGATGTCGTCCTACAACCTCAAATAGGAACATCACTGTGCTTCTTTTATTGCAGTACTGCCTTGTATCAATAGGTGGCACTACATGCACAGTGGTTTGGTCTCACAGAGGTAGAAGCACCAACCTGTTCTCAACAACTGCAGTGATAGGGAGTGGTGCCACATGTTCTGAAATGACTGTTTACACTTGCAGTTATTTAGAAAAGGAGAGAGCACATTAATTGTGAAGTAGATATCAACTTTCAGTGGGGTGGTTTTGATGTGTTCTTCTAAGTACTGAGGCTTTCAAAACTTTCTCACGTTTTTTTTTTTTAAAATCATTTTGCCAACTCAGCATCACAGGCTAATGCTCCAGCTTTCTGAATGTCTTAATGCACCGAGGATTAGTCTTAAATTGACGGTGTTTGTTCTCTGCTCAGTGTCAAGGCTTTTAAAATGCCATCATAGAGATGAAATGTACCAGCTGCATGACACCGAAAGGATACCAGCAGCTCTGTAAGTAGATTTATTGAGGTAATGCAGTTGAGGACACATTTAAGGTGCTTGTATTTTACTTTCACTCCTCTACATTTATCTGATAGATTGTTGTCTTCAGTTAAGGCTCTTAAACCCACATATGATAAGATTTTAAAGTACAACACTTTGCTCCATCTTAAACTAGTGGTTTCCCGGTGATTTCGATTGGAAACTTCTTCCAAAAAACTGTTTGGAGTTGGGGGGTCCCTCACGTTTCAGATGTCTCCAAGTTTTTATCACTTCCTCCAAACACATGTTCCCCCTTCAAACTCTCTCATGGTTTCATTTCAATAATTCTATGAGGCCCAAAGAGGAAAAAAGTAATGTTACCAAAAAGTAACAGTCAGAAAAATAAGATGACTACACATACTTGTGGCAGGTCTTTGCTTTTTACTCTTCTACATTAATCATCCAATGACCCCTTAGATTGATCTTGTGAGCCTTTTGAGGGGCCCGACCCTTAGGTTAGGAACCATTGGAAGCACATCAACCAGTACATACACAGTGTTAAGGAACAATCTAGTGTCATAATAACATATCAGTAACAGTGGCCATTTTTCAGCTGATTGGGGACTTAAAAACATTTCTACTGCAATACTTGTATTCTTTTTAGTGAAAATTTGCATAGAGTTTTTTCCATAGAAGCACTAGTACCTTGATGTGACAGACTTCTTTCAATTTTGTCATAAAGGTGTTAGTCTACTGAAGTAAATCATTGGAGTTTGTAGGTTTTTCAAAATATCAAGCATGTATTTTTGATAATAATGTAGCCTAAATGTATTTCATTTTAGCTGAGCTGAAAAATAGCAAAATAAAGATACACAGCATCACAAAACACCTGTAAAGAATCACAACCCCTCTGAATTCCAGAGACAGACGAAGGATTGAAAGATTGATGCCACCTCAGCTGCAGTAAATTCATCTCAGCAGGTCGGTGTTAACTGTAGACAAGACACTGAAGCCGGGACTGAGGTGTACGTTTCCTCTTTGAGTTATTCAACCCTCAAAACTGCACGGCTGAGGATCGTATTAATTACTCTAAGTAGTCTGAAGGTGAACACTGATCTCACGCACACACTCACACACGCTCTGGCCTCGCATTCACTCCGACTCTGAGGAATGCTGAGGTCAAAGAGAAAAGATGGGATTCCCTTTGAGTGAGGAGGGAGGCGAAGAGTGTGCAGGGCCAGATAAAATATCTTCAGGCCCTCCTCCTTTCCCCTCCTGTCATCCACACAATGTGAACTGGAATGTTACCCCCCCCCCCAATCATTTAACTGTGTAAGTTAAAAAAAAAAAAAAAAAAAGGTTGTGTTTTGTTTGCAGTGTTTCATCTTCTAGAATAGCGGCTACATTCTCTTGGATGAAACTGCTGAATGCAAAACTCTCAAATGTGCAATGGAAGTTGATGTATTCACCAGGTAACCTACGCCCTCTGCCCACCGCCTCCTCTGTCTTTTCTCCCGTTCCCCTTCTCTGGTGGCTGCTTTGTCCTCAGGAGTCATCCAAAATAACACCCACACAGACACACCGTGCTGATCAAATGCATTTCTCAAATTCCAGACTACAATAGCCAGTGCCAGAGCATGAGAAGTGCTTTGGGTGTCAGACGCTGGCTTAATTGCCCAGTACCAACCCTCCTCCCCCACTCGCCTCACCCCGTTCATCTGTCACCCTCCACTTCTCGGCTATCGAGCCAGCTCACCCCACCTCGCCTCGGCAACGCTAGTACATGTAACACAACACCAGCCCCGAACCAGGTCTCACGGGGTAAAACACAAACACAATACCAGCTGCTGGTCTCTCTCTCTTTCTCTGTAAGGCGAACACACACACACCCACACACACACACACAAACACACACACATTGCTGATCGAAGACATAAACCCTGCTCTGAAAAGGAGAGGCCTCCCATCAAACTTGTCTTATCTCAGAGAGGATGATGTATTTCTCTCAGACACTCCAGACTCCAGTTTTCCTGAGAACTGATAACCAAAGTGGGATCGAGCTTTATGCTTGATTGTAACTGCTAGCTTGAGTTTTATTGTACGGCCTACTTGTATACAGATGGGTAACAAATTAGAGGATAAAGCAACATGAGGTGTCTTGGTAAGGTGTTGGGCCACCATGTGTTGCCCGAATATCTTCAATGGAACTTAGCATTTATTCTTCAAGTCTCTGAGCTCTACTGGAGGGATGAGCAACTTCCTTCTAACAGATATTCCCTCATTTGGTCTTTTGATGATGCCGGCTGGTTGTGCTGTCCAACATGTTGGTTTAAAACCATGGCGATGAAGGCCATTTCATATGATTCACATTATCTACTGATTAAGCCATTTAGTGACCATTTATGTCCTATGGATGGATCCTGGAAGAGACCACTCCCATCCGGATAGAAATGTTTCATCATAGAAAAGGGATCACTCAGAACAACTTTGTATTGATTTGCAATGACCCTTCCTCTCACGGGACAACTGGACCCAAAACATGCCACCTCCCACAGCTTAACAGAGGTACCGTTTCCCCTCATTGTAGGGGTCAAGGGTTCAGGTTTGTCCTTTCTCACCAATCTTTGCATGCCTTTGCAGCCAGATGGTGGTTAGCCTAGCTTAGCATGAAGAGGGGGAAAAAGCCTGCCTGGATCTCAAAGACAAAGTGTAAAAACAACAATTTGAACCTTGCAACTTAAAGATGATGACAAGACTCCAGGAAGTCACTGCGCTTCACCAAGCAGCCAGCACATAACCCTCTGTTGTAATTTAGCTTTAATTTGAAACTTTGTATATCATAGTGTGTTACTTGTGGAGCTTTAGAGGTGCTGGTAGATTGTGCTACCTTTGCACAGAACCAGAGGAGTGCGCTACAAAGCAAGTTTGACATAGCCAGCCTTTCTTTGTGTTAGGTGGCTTGACAAAACCTAACATCCCAAGGAGGGATAAAGGATATCACATCAGTCGTATTCAGCTTTCTCTGTTAATTTGGTAATAAGGTTTTCTTCATCAGGCCCTGTGTGTGCTTCTATAAAAGGTGGTGTTTGACACGCCATGTGACTCTTTTACCACACAAAATGTACCGATGGTATGCTGCCTACTTCAATCAAGAGGATTAGGTTGTTAAAATGGAGAGATATGAGGAGAATAAACACTAATTACAGTAAAAAAAAAACACTGCTTCAAATGATACCAGAGAGGAGTTATGGTAGAAAACTGCTCTTGCATTTCTCTAATCTGATAGATGCACATTAGAGCACCTAAACTTCAAAGTTCACACCTTTAAACATGATACTCTAGAAGTTCATGCATGACACTGTGCCACAATCCAGGATATGTGGAAATTACTTTAGTTTTTGACTGAGTCAAAGTGAAATTCACATTACTACTTGCGTATTCTGTGATAAATACCAACAGCATAAATCATATTTTAAAATTTTTTGCATCACCACCTATCACATTACTGGCGTATGGCTCAACAGGTTTGCAGACTGTAACGTATTTCTTCAGCTGAGATTCTGTTTGGTGAGAGGGTGGCGCTTCTTGCAGCTGATTTTAATCCCAAACTCTGAACAGAACCTCCTTCCGTGCAGGTAAGCTGTGCAGCGTCAGTTGCCAGTTTAAAGGAGAACCACCTTTGTGACAATAAAAACTCTAGCTTTAGGCCCAACAGCTTTTAATACGCTGTTCAAGTTACCTGTTTTTAATGTATCTACTAAACAAACCGTCTGCAAACTGTAGCTTCACATTTAACAGACACGAGAGTGGACTCGATCTTTTTATCAAACTCCTGGCAACAAAATGAATAAGTCAAACTGGTCCTGTAAAGGTGTTTCAGATCTTTGATGTAGAGAAGTACCAGCATTAAAAAACACATGCTCAGTGTGTGTGTTTCTGTGCATGTGTTTATTCATGAGCCTGTGCTTACTGTGGAAGAGGTCATTATTCCCATCTTGTGTGCCAGGCATTGACTTCATCACCTGAAGCTGCCCGTGACCTGCAGGTTAACAAGCCAGAGACCAGAGGAGCTACACAACACACACATGCACATGTAATCACACACATGCTGAGCTATGGCTTGATGCTTTCCAGACGCTCTGTCTCTCTCTTTCTCCCTCCTACATCGCCTGGCACTCTCGCCCGCCCCACTCTCTCCACGTCTCCCACACACTTGCACACTAACACAATGGCACCTCCCCCATCTCACTCAACCCGGGCTTATCAAAGTTTTTTGCTTCTTCAGCTTCCCCTTTCCCATGCACAGACGAAACACTGCACAGTCGATCCCTTCTCTTTGCGGTTACATTCTGAAACTGGTGCAAAAAGCCTGCAGGCGTTTGTGTGTGCCGAGCATCAGCTAACTGGTAGACAGTAAGACAAATGAACAGACTGAAGGTCAGACAGACAAACAGAAACATGAGCGATGACCTCGGGATTTGGCTGAACTTTAAAGGAGCATTAGCCGCCTCGCAATCGACAGTCACCCTTGAGCTTTCCTCGCTAAAGCATGGGTCAACGGGCCTTTCGGCAGACACGCAACACACACACACACACACACACACACACACCTGCACACACAGAGGTGAAGACATAATGATAAAAGTGATGAAAGTGTATGATCCAGGTGCCAAGATAGATGCAATTGTTTTGATGGCACCTCGTAAATACAGTGTCCAGACAGGCTATTACTGCACAGCTTAGGTTAGGGACAGTTAGTGCTCTGAATGAACAGGGTGATAAACGAGAAGGTAAAAGTGCAATCACTCTCTGTGCTTATCTTTATCTCTCTCTATCAATATTTCTGCCTTTCCCTCGCTTTTTGCTCTCCCTCGTTCTCTCTATTAGAGACTCATTGATCACCGGCCGCTGGCATATCACCTGAGTAATGGCTAAGGGTGTCTGGGCTTTAAAACAGGCCCCAGCAGAGTGCCAAGAGCTTTATCACGGCGACAAGGCAAATGGCTGCTCACATAATAAAGTGCGTCTCTCTCTCTGTGTGTGTGTGTGTGTGTGTGTGTGTGTGTGTGTGTGTGTGTGTGTGTGTGTGTGTGTGTGTGTGTGTGCGTGTGCAACCATAATGCAGGAGACATTAAGAAGAGACATCAAACACAAGCCAATAAGAATCACAGACCACCAGTCCAGCCACAAAACACAGAACCACTAGAGCACTCCAAGTCATTAATAATGTTTTCAACATGTGTGCACGTGTGTTTTACTTTCCTCAAGCCCCGCTCTCAGTAAGCTGAAGGAATATCTACGCTGTATTTCCCCCCATTTTTCTCCTTAACTAATAGGTTGACGTTTTTGGAAATGAACTAATTGGTGGCTGAGAGTTAGATGTGAAAATCTGTCTGCAAAATATACAACTAGTAGATTAGTTACATGATTGTAAGTCTTAGCACAAAGACCGGTGATGGAGTGAAACAGCTACTGTGGCTTTGCCCAAAAATAATAGAATTTGCCTGCCAAAACCTCTAAAGCTCACTCATCAGTATGTTTTATCAATTTTGTCTGTGATGCCAGGAAGTCAGTCACGTTGCCTAGTAATAGTATGACACCCAACCCCACCGGAAAAGCACAACTTGTTATTTTTAAGGGTGCTGTGGTGACTATGGCTCAGTTGGCTGGTTATCTTTGAATCTTGAGATTGCAAGTTCAATACCAAGACGTCCTTACAATTGGTGGACTATGCAAGCTCTAGTAGCAGCAAGGTACAGCAGCTTTCAGCAAACATACATGCAATTTCTCCAGGAATTTGCCGAGTCTAATCAGTACTCAAAACAATTCTCTCAAGATTAATAGGGTTCTATTTTTTTGTCTTTACTGCTAGATGGATTTCGTTACCTTTAGACAGAGTCAGGTTAGCTGGTTGCCCTGTTTCTAGTCTTTATGCTAAGCTAAGCTGACTGGGTGCAGCATGTAGCCTTGTGTATGCAGTACAGATAAAAGCATGGTTTCAACTTTCTCGTCTAATTTTCAGCTAAAAGGCAAATAAGTGCATCTAACAAAATATCAAACTATATTTTTAAAGTAGGAAGAAACAGTGTAGAGTCACATCTCAGCCATTTAGAGGCATGAAGGGATTATTTTCATGGGAAAAACTTCTAAATACGTAACTTTTTACTGATTTTTAGGGGTCAAATCAATGACCGGAGAAGGATTTTAACATAAAGTAAAAGTGAACTACACGGAAAAAAGAGAATTGTTGGGCAAACTTAAATGCATTGCTTCAATTAGTAGCATGTAAAGGAATTAAGTTTATCGAAATTAACTTAAAAAGTGATATTATCACTAGTTTAAGTAGAAATCATTTAACTTCTCTCAAATGAGCATTGCTGTAACTTCATTTTAAGGAAAATCAAGTGGAAGTTTTCAATTTTTCCAACATAAGTATCTACTTGACCCAAATGTGAAATATAAAACTTGATTTTGTAATGCTGACTTTAATCTGTAATACTGCTATAAGTATAGTGCAGTTAAGGTGCAACAGAAAAATGTGCACAATGTTAAAGGAGTAGCAAACCTAATTTTCACAATTTCTCTAACATCCAGATACCAGTTCAGAGGGACAGAATGTAATCTCAAGCTGATAGAATCCACAAAAAGAAACTGCCTTAGACAAAGCAGAAAGAAAAACACAGTACTTTAATTCAACTAAAGGTCAAATACACTTCTTTTTTTTTTTTACAGTGTAAAGTCGCTGAATCAAAGTTTCGTTACTGTTCTAATCTAAGGATAATATTTTCCAGGTGAATGGAGCCAGAGAACCAGCATTTTATCACCATAACAACAGTCATCTCGACCTGATAAAAACTGACCACCAGCAGGATGCTTTTATTCTCTTCAGAGAAACCTGACTTGGACATCACACGGAAAGGAAGCGGAGAGCCGAAAAACTGGCTGGCAACAAAGAAAAAGATGAAGAAAATAAAGCGGAATGGAAAAAGATAGAGACCCTGCAATTCCAAAAACCCACTGTGTTCTTTTCCACTGGTTTATTTTTCTTTAAAGCAGAGGGCAGTCGGTGTGAGAGGGCAGAGGGAAGGTGCCTGTGAAACTTTATCGCCGGGGGAAGAGAGAAAGCGAGTGCCACGTTCCAGTGTATGTGTGTGTGTGTGTGTGTGTGTGTGTGTGTGTGTGTGTGTTTGTGTGTTCATGGCAGTTTTGTGTGAGTGTGATGCGGTGGATAAAGCCGAGGAGGCGAAGTGAGGGGTGGAGGCTGCAGAGGTGAAGAACAGAGTGAGGGAGGTTGGGAAAAAAAAGAAAAAGAAAAGTTGAGATGGCATTACCATAGCAACAGTTTAGGGTTTGGATGATTTTCCTCTAACCATAATAGTTTGGAGTATAATGAAACCAGTCTGGCTTTCCTGGCTCTCACACCCCGGCTCATGTACACACACAATCACACACAGACACACACAGACACACACACACACACACAGCCCAGAGAGTAACACATGTTTTGCTTTAGTACTTGTTTATGTTCATCCAACAGTGGGAGTGCAGAGCCATAGTTAACCATCAATTAAAGTGATGATCATAAAACAAGCACTTGTAAATAAACAGCGCCAAGCTAACACAGACACTGAGAGATGCACAAAGAAAAACACAGCATTGTTATCATAACTCAGATATACCTGCCTGCCCCTGAGATAAAATGTCCCCATATTAAAGAGAGCTTCAAGATAAGCTCTCGACAAAACCTCACTTCCAAGACATAAGACTCTAAGACTTTGCTGCACGCAGTAGAGCAGACACGTATCCCTTTCTCATGTTATAGTGTCACTTCACCCCACCAGGAACCGGTGAGTTTTCTGGGTTACTGCTTCCAATAAGTGCGCTTATAAAACTTTGTGTGTTAATGGGGCTTTAAGCCAGCACATGCTACACACAGCGAGTAATAAGTCTCTGTGTGTGTGTTAAAAAAAAAAAAAAAAAAATATTGTCAGAATGTGTGCATGTGAGTTAACGTCTCCTCCGACTGGGTATAATGAGCTCCCCTGGGCCTCCCTCACCTTCCACCCCTCCTTCTACGCCTCCATCGCTCCCACCGTTCTTTTTCCCTAAACTTGGCCTTATTAACCCCTCACTTCCCCCCCACTGCATGTTTATTTAAGTAGGGGGGAGGAAAGGTGAGTCGACCGCCTGTACACAAGTTTATTTACACAGGTAGGTCTGAAGAATTGGTGGAAATGGAGAAGGAGTTTGAGTGAGTTTTTTGGGGTTTGCTAGCTGGACAGAAATAAAAACCAAAAAAAAGACGACTTAGATGTCGGGTCAGTGGCTTCACACCTCGGACCGACCCGGTGGCCATGATTCTGAGCTCAACTCTGTCGCTAAAGACGCTAAGCAGATCAACACAGTCACAGTGAGCATGAAGCTGAAGAGGTCGACCGCTCATCCCTTCTGGTCTGCCCCAAACCTTTATGGGGTCAGGGGTCAGGAGCTGCCCTTTACTGATGTCTGTATCTGTATGTGAGTGTTGGTACGACGCACCTGAGGCTGCCGCTGAACGCAGACTTTGTCACATGACCAAACTGCCACAGGCAAGCACACTTCGCAAACTAGTATCCACATGTGCACTCTAAAAAACTTAGTTCCTCTCATGACCGGCTGCCACTTTTAGCTGACATTTGATTATATTGATATAATAAACGACTCAATTCTGTCATGAAAACAGCAACACTGTGGACACTTTGTTTATGAGATCTGATTTAAAGCCAGTCACTTTTCATGCTTAAGAATTCAGGAAATATGCTTGAACACGTTCTTGAAACGAGGAGATGGGAAGACTGATACCATTTTTATGTCTGCCAGGCAGCCAGCAGAGAGTCCAGGAAGCTACTGATTCTAGCAAAGAGATAATTCACCACATTAAACCACCATTAAATGTCCAAGTGTTGTCTTTACACTTTATTTATTTATGTATTTTTTTTAATGCAAATGAAGCAAACAACATATAAAAGGTTAAAATTAAGAAATCTGAAAAAGAAAAAAGAAAAACAGAAAATCTGGCAGCAAGAGTGTCAGGGAATATGTGTTTAAAAATTGGTGGAATACTATGACATTCAAAAACTATCTGTATTTTAACAAAACAAGTAGAATATGTACAATAACTGTGGTATAATTACTTAGAATTTTTCAGCCTTTGATGTACATATTTCTTTTCTGAAATAACGGCTAATATCAGTAAAATAGTTATTTTTGCTTTAACTACCATAAAAAATTGTGGAATTTTATAGAATTTTATTTATTAGACAACAAATTACCATTTGTAAAAATAGATAATTTTGATGTGGACTTTTACAGCTGACATTTAAATTAATATTTTTTTGTGATTTTACTAGTTATTATCTGTAATGTAACTAAACAGGGAAAATCATTAAAATAGCAGTTAAAACAACATATTTACCATTTTCCATCTTTGATATAAATTTATTTTGCTCAAATAATGGTAAATATCTGAAAAATAAGGATTTTTTTCTGATTTAAAAATTTAGAATTTTGATGTAGATATTTTATAATGTCTTGGACTGTTTATGTTGCTTTTTGTTTTGTTTTTTATAGGTAAGATTTAAATTCTTATTTTTTTCCTGTAATTTTACTAGTTATTGTCTATAATTTAGCAAAACAAACATGAAAAAAATCTGTAAAAGTTAAAAGTATATTTACCATCTTTCCATGTTCAATATATATTAATGTCTTTCAAATAATGATACATATCTGGATTTTTTTCTGATGTAAATAAAGTAAAAGAAATTGTGGAATTTTGTAGTCAAATGCTGAAAGAGGAAAAAAATACGGATTTTTGATGTGGACATTATTTTTTACAATTTTGGCTTGTTTTTACAGTTGACATGTAAATATATGTGATTTTCCATTATTATATGTAATTTAACAAAACTGTGAAAATCTGTAAAACAAGACTTAGTTGTCCAAAAAAATTGCAATTGACAGCTTATATTATAGCGAGATTTAAAGATGCAAAATGCTGAAAAAAAAGAGCAAAGCTAATGAACAACATCTTCTCTCTCCATCCACAGGTGGGAACCCAACAACACTATTAGAACACATAGGATAACGTTATTTCTTTTACACCGACAAATCAAAGATAAGATGGTTTTACTTTAGCTGACATGGTTCAATTGCAACTGCAGTCTTCTTCAGAGCGTCATCCGACGTGTGCTGACGTGTCCTTTTTATCAGGTGACCGGTCTGACAGATCTGTCAGAATCTGTCAGATAGGCCACGCCCCCCGCCGTCCGGTGGTCTCTGGAGGATGGAGTCCCAGGTATTAGAGGGTGTAGGCCCGCTCGTCCCGGTTCATGGAGCAGCTCGCCCGCTAAACGATCTAAACGATGGATCAAGGAGGCCATCGAGATCAGGAAGCGGGCGAGCTGCTCCATGAACCGGGACGAGCGGGCCTACACCCTCTAATACCTGGGACTCCATCCTCCAGAGACCACCGGACGGCGGGGGGCGTGGCCTATCTGACAGATTCTGACAGATCTGTCAGACCGGTCACCTGATAAAAAAGGACACGTCAGCACACGTCGGATGACGCTCTGAAGAAGACTGCAGTTGCAATTGAACCATGTCAGCAAAGGTAAAACCATCTTTTCTTTGATTTGTCGGTGTAAAAGAAATAACGTTATCCTATGATAGTCAACGACAAAATGAACATTATCCAAATACAATTAGAACACCTTCAGTTCAGAGCACAGGTGAGAGTCAACACACGTTGTGGCATTAGAGCTTATCTGCCACTCGGAGCAACAAACTGAAAGTCAAATATTTGCTGTGTATTCTGGGATTACGGAGCATAAAATGTGACTTGTTTGAGTAACCCTGTGATATTTATGGCTCTCTCAGAGGTCTTATCCATATTATTGTTGCAGTTCAGTGTTTGTTTCAGGGTGTTTGGGACAGTAGTGCTGCGGTCACCAGCTGGGAAGAAGGGATTAGACCTGAAACTCAGTCCAAGACATTCTTTGGCTGCCTGTGTTACTCCTGAATTATTAAACTAAAATATTTCAGTAATCACAAATCCTGTTGAATGTCACGGATAAACCAAGGAGTTGCACGTGTTTATTTTTGCCAAACTGTAATGTGATTTAACACATGACCCGTATGAATCTCGTTGTTTGTGACACTCTTTTGACTTGAGGCTACAGTAGAGGTGAACTCTGTTGCCTCAGGTCTGACATTGGATCTCTTTTATGGGGGAATTTTTGTAAACGGCTTAAGTTTGACACAGAGGCAGCAGCGGGAGGTTCAGGTCTACAAATACGAAGGGATTTCCCCGCTGCCTGACTCTCTGCTCTGTTGTCACCTCGGTCCAACATTTTAGGCCTCTTATAGCAGGATTAGTGGCCCTGCTTCCACTTCAGTGCACCTGATCTCAGTCTAGCGGTCTCATGTTGATGCCAGCCTTGTTGTCGGGGGATTTTCCTTCAAACGGTTGCACAAACCAGGGCAGGAAAATCTTTCGAAAAACAATGCTGCCAGTGGAGCAGTGGCGAGCTGTTTTGGGAGTGGCGATTCTCTTTCCGGTCCTCTGCCATGATAAATAAACGCAAAACGAAATGATACTGAGTCATCCACCTGAAACAGACAAATCAGGACACTGGAGAGAAAATCTAAGACAGAGTGATGCCAGTAAGAAAACAGAATGAGGAGGGGTGGAGGTGAAATGCAGACAGAAAAATCACTTTTCAAGTGTTGCCCAGCTTTGGTTAAGTGTCAAAGCCGCTGCCAGGGTGCAGCTTTCGGTGCCACTCCAGCACAGTGAGCCTTTGTAACTCCGGTTCTCAGAGGAGCTCAGGGCTGGTCCAGCTGGCTCCAACCCAGCCAGGCTTTCTCATGTCAGGGCAGCAGACAATCAGGCTCGGTGGGGTAGAGTGGATGCTGGGTAATTTTGACCATGTTTCTTATCTCAACTCTCCAAAATAGCAACCAAAATCTACTTAATACCGCTTACAGAACACGTTGGGCAAAAGCAGCAGATCACTACTCCAACATTTTAACAGCAAACAGAGCCGCCTTTTAAACAGAGGTCTTTGTTTTATTGCATTCACTGTGGTTACTACTCTGCCGGGAACTCTAACTACAGCAGAAACAATACTTATACTGTATCACAGTGAATAGCGTTATATACCAATACTACGACGACACCGTGCTGTTTGGCAGCTCAGAGTGCGCAACATTTGAACACTTAGGGAAAGTAATCACAAGAACCCTCATTACTGGGAAGAAATAGATTTTTATGCACTTGTGCTTTCAGGAAATTCGAACATCTGTTGCTCTGCATGAGCATATCAATAAAATATCGCTTATTAAAACTGCTATCTCTCCTCTAGGGTGACAAATAAATTTAAAGTTGCTTTAATCAATATTTTCTATATTACCAGAACAGAACATATAGCATTAAACCAACAGGGAATTATCACACAATTTTGCAGCTCCCCTTTTGGCACCTTTCAGCTCGTTGTCTTGGTTTTCCCATTTGTTTCGGTTCAGTTTTCAGCTACATTGAGTGTAGTTTCAGGTTTTTGCCAACTTTTTATATTCAGAGGGGGCACCAGGTCTTCCAAATACTTTTTTGGTTTTGTTAAGCATAAACTCCCCATAATTTGCACAGAGAGATATGCTAGTAGTACCACTAACAGGCCTTCTATCAAGCATTATACTGCAGCATCTCTGAGCTGAGGGTTACGTAGAACATGAGGCAAAGAACAGGGCGAAGTGCATCTAATTCAAATACAAAATAAGTCTAATACGATATAGACTCGGCATAGCGTAGCAGAGTGGAGACAGAGAGTGACTGTGAATTAAAGTGAGGAGATTAAAGCTGAAAATCAAGAAGAGCTGACCTGATTGAAATCACGGTGTGTGCGTCACGCTAAGCAGCCCGTGACAAACATCATGCAGCATCTAGCAGCTGAAGAACCAGATATTCCCCTCAGGAGCTGGTGTAGACCATAAGCAGAGCTGAAAGTGGAATTAATATTGAACTAACATCAATCAGGTGGTCGGAAACACGACTCCAGATTAATGAGAGCAGAGCTTCATATCCAATCAAATCAAAATCACATTTTAAAGCACATTTTAAAACAACCAGTTTTTACTAAAGTGCTGTTAAAGACAGGCAACAACAAAAATAAGTGCAACATGAAAGAAAGACAGAAAAATACTTAAAAAAAAAAAAAACAAGACAAAACAGAATGACACAAATATAAAATGCTAAAATACTAAAGCCCCAAAGAGTAACGCAAAGTCACTGTAAATATGTACGTCTTGAGATTTCACTTGAAAGTGCCAACAGACGAGGAACGTTTGATTGAAAGAGGAAGTTTATTGTTTCAAAGCTTTGGAGCTGCTACCACAAAGACCTGTTCTCTTTTGCCCACTGGCCTCGATCGTGACCTAAAAGAGGTCTGGAGGTCAAAGAGGGTCAGAGAATTTCTAAAATGTACCAAAGTGCCAACTCATGCATGACCTTATTATCTGCTAGATGCCTAAAGAAGCTAATTTGGCTGGCTAGCTAGTTCCTCTTTCAGTTTAAGAAGGTTAGAATATGTCAGTGATGTATTTGGAGATGATTTTGTTGTCCTCAAGTGTCCAAAAACTGAATTCAATTAATTTAAAATTAACATTCAGCCAATGCAGTTGTTGTTGGTTCAAACTCATTTATAAAAGGCAAAATTGGAAAGGTTGTCCATTTTGAAGAGCATCCCTGAATATAAGAGGAATTTGCTGCTAGGAATTAGTCACTTTAAACAAGAATGACTTAGTTTCTGCCCAGATTCTCTAGTAGATGGTCTGATATTTATTGCTACAGTGTGGATGCCACTTTGAACCCACAACTCATAAAACCTCTTCTTAAAAAAGCAATATTTGTAAATGCATATTCAGGTAGTAGGCCATGCATTTCACATATGTTGCAGGACGAGTTTTTAGTTTTGCTAATGTAGAAATGGGAGACAAACTAGAGAAAAAATGATATCAAGTGTTTCATTAGGTGTGGATTCGCTATGAGTATTTCTTCAGGGCTCCTTTTTGGTAAATACTCTGAAAATTGATATATCACTACCGGAAAGATGAATGCACTCTTATGAAAGACTCAGCATATTCACAAAACATTGCTCCAAAATCTCCAGTATATGTTTAGCTGAGATGACATCTGTTGACTGTTTTGACCTTAGAAAATAATTCACATCCTTTTTCATGCTCATCAAACCAATCAGTGAGTCCTCGTGCACACAGATAACACTTCTCCATCCACTTTTTTTCCTTTAATTTGTCACCTGTTTGTTCCTCATGACTTCCAGATATCCCCAGAGATGATCCTCATCAATAGCCACATTCATCACACAGTGTGTCCTGTCAGCACTTAAGGTGAACATATCTCTGAGCCTAAAAGCAGGGAGGCAACAGGGGGTTTAACTACAAGCCTGCAGCTCCTCCTCCTCTCCTCTTTCTGCACAGATGCACAGATAAGGGCAGACAATACACTTCTTTGAATGCAGACAGGGAGGACAGCAGTTTGACTGATGAGTACACTTACAGGCACACACACACACACACACACACACACACACACACACACACACACACACACACACATATTAGCAGATTTGTCAAGAGCGTCTGTGACGGGCACATCCCCATGAGTGTGTTATCATCTGTCTTTATGAGTCTCTGACAGGAAGTAAGGCTGCACTCTAAATTACATGTCTCAGTGTCCCCGGTCCTGTCTGCCCAACAAAACAGACACTTCTCAGCCAAACAAGCCTTTTTACAGTTTATGGTAAATGGAACAAGTTATTGCAGGTACACATGCACGGGCGCTCACGCTCACCAAAGCTTGTCCTCAGCAATGTTTGTGATGGACGAGTGTGTATAAAACAAGTAGACAGCTGAAAGGGCACTTTGCCACTTGGCACACAGCCATTTTCCATTTAACGTCCCCTCCTTTCTCCTCCATTTCACCCTGCATGCATGAACTTGGGAGTTATTTCCACCTTGCTTGTCTCTTTCTTCTGAATTTTTTTAGATTTCAATCCATCATAGGCTTGTTTGCGTATAGAGGCACCCTTATGTTAGTGTGTGGCCACATTTCCTATAGCGCCAAGAAAAGCTCTCTGTTTTGGTGATCAGATCATCATCATCATCAGAGGAATGAGGACAGATGTGGAAGGGAAACAACAGCGGTGGGAAACATTACCAGGACAGCTGCAGGCAGAGCAGTTACTCTTACAATGGTTTGGCAGCAGTTCAAATTTCAGCTTTGTACCACCCTTCTTTTCAGTTCCTCTCCTTTTCTCTTCTGGCCGAATCAAATATTATTCTCCTCCAGCTGAATTCATGCCTTTTCTCTCTCCATCTCCCTCCTACGTATCCCTCCTTTCTTTTTGCCATTTGCCAATACCACAACACACACTTGAAGGGGGCCTGCAGTGAGTTTCTGAAGGTCGAGTTTGATGTGACAGCAAGTGGGAGAGGGGAAACTGTTGGCTGGCTGTGATCCATGAGTCCTCCGCAACACAACGTCACGATGAAAGAGACCGAGAGAGAGAGTTGGAGTGAAGCAGTGTGGTGAGCTGAGACTCTATCATCATGGTGTAAACATGAACACAGCCCCCACAGATGTGGTTACCTGACACAGAGATAAACCATCACTATTCTCCGTCACCTCCACCGCCGACATGTGCGTCAGCAAGCGTTTCACTTTGAACTCTGTGGACAGAACTTGATGACGATCATTTCTGACAGATATCTTGAGAAGAGATCAAGGATTCAAGAGTTTATTTGAGAGCGCACCTTTTATGATTTGGCATCACTTTTTCACTCCCTGGTGGGACACAGCTGAAGCGTTTGAGGTTTCAGCGTGAAACCAAAAGAATAAGAAGTGTGTTTACATAGAAACAAGATGGATTTCAGATGCAGCACAATAATGTATAAACGCAACAGGATGTAAATTTGAACAGAATTTCCATAAAACTGTCAAAAGAAAATACGTATTGGTGCATGTTTCCATCCACCGTGATTATCACAAGGTGATACTTTGAGATAAACAGTTGACATAATTTAAGAAGTGTCAACTCAGTCAAACCTCAAATGATGGAAAACTATGCAGGAAAAGTGGATTTATATTTATTTGTTTATCACTAATCAAGGCTATTTATTGCTTTCGTTATTTTAGAGAGATTTTGTGCTCTGTATTTTTGCCCCTTTTGTCTCCTTTATTTATCTTCACCCTAATTTAACCTTAGTTCTACCAGGCTTTTTTTGGCCCTTATTGTCTGACTTCCTGTTCTTGATTTGCCTTCTTTGTATCCTGCTTTTAATTTGTCTGTCAAAGCTCGTTTTAAAACCTTGAATTTATTGTCTTCATGCATTCATTTGAGGAAGGTTACAGTCTTCTCATCTCTCCACAAAGAACTGACAGTTTTGTCTGCAGCAGATTAGCATCTCTGTCAAGGAGCTTGAATGATATTTAAGTCTCATACTTCATGTATGTCACATTTTTTAAGCTAAATCAGTTTCCATTGCATAATGCCACACTACCAGTGCAACTTGAACATCAATCAACACAACAATAATTTAGATTTTTTTTTTTTCAGATTCTGGTGTTTCCACTCATTGCTTGGTGTGGAGAGACTGAAAATATATATGAACTTAAGAACAGGTGGATGAAAATGCATTGAATAGGAGATAAATGCAAATTGTGTGTTGTTTTGCAAACTGATTATCTTGTCCAGGCATCCATCTGGCCAGGCTTCAAGCGATCCAGCTGCAGCTGATCCACAGTTGATTGGACTAATCAGGAACTAGTGGCAAAGAACTGAGTAACTAGCTGCAGCAACAGGGAGTTTTCAATATGAGTTAATAGACAGATGGTTCATCCGATCTCTTGTCAACTTTTTAAAAACCTACCTGCTCTTTTCCAAATAGTTTCCAAGGATGACTTCTCAGATGGTTCTGTGTGGCAAACCATCTGGCACAGGGTTAGCAAACTGAGGCGAAGACACATCTGCATGAGTTAAACATGTTTAAACCAGAGCCAAAAAAAAAAAAAAAGTTGCACCCATTCCAGGGAGTTGTAAATCTGCTTCATAAATGTGCAGAGGCAAGAGGAAAATGAGAACGAGTGGAGGGAAATAACAGAATGTTCTGAGCTTCATTCAAAGGCTGGACTAACACAAAGTGTACATTGGTAGCTGGCTTACAGCTGATGTCGGGGCGCTTCCATTTTGCTGTTTGTGGTGAATAAACTCTGACTGCACAAAGTGAATTTTGAACAAATTAGATTTTTAACTGTTGGTCAGCTGTGGCTTATTTCATATATATAGATATATAAATGTATAATATGTAATTTCTTTTCTTTACAACACTAATATTTACCTTTTTTATTTTACCAAACTGATAACGGCTAAAAAATCCTTAAAAACTCCACTTTAAAAGTAGATTTTTGACTGTAAAGTCTGCCCTCTCACATGTGTGTGGAGCATCTGTCTGTCCTCACAGGAGTCTCACAGAAGATGAGAAACCTCCATTTAGCCGCACACACAAACACACACACTCACTAATTCCCCTCCGTGGAAACCCGATCTGCTTCATATTTCCAGTTCAAACGCTGAGAGAAATGCCTGAGAAATGCAATTTGCTGGAGAGGCTTGGCAGCTCAAACAACAACGGCAGCAAAACCTAATGAACTTTGTGGGAAAAGATGAAAAGAAATTAGCTCCATGGCAGATATAATGTATGAGTGTGAGTCTGAAGGAGGACAGGTTCCCATAGTGTGGTTTTTCTTAGACTGAACTGTGTTTCTTGAACTATTTAAGGAAGGGAAAAGTGTGCAACAATCTTTTAGAGTTGAATTTGTGTTTGCACAGACAAGCATGTGGATATCTTAAAAATGCAGCACTTGTTAGCATTTGTTGAGCATTTATCACTAATTGTAATGGCTGAGTAATGGGGCGCATACGAAGGAGAATCAGTGGAGGCTGAAGCATTTTTTTGGTGAAACCCAACTTGTGATCCATTCAGCAGACTCCTTTAGAGCGGCACATTCATCAGGTTAGAGAAAGGCACGACTGAAATCAGCACTGTTTGTTTTCATTTCAAATGGACACATTTCACTGTGAACCTTTAAAATAGTCCAAAGGGGCCTGGAGGGATGGATGATGGATAGAGCAGGGGACAAAGAACTCGAGCAAAGAGAAGACAAAAGGGCTGAAGGACAGGCAAGCAGCTCTGACCGTATATATCCTAACTAATCTCTTTTCAAGACGGAGGATCTCGATGCTTTTTAATATTCCAAATGTAGAATAAAGTTCGGGACATTATTCATGTTTATTCCTCTCCATCAGCTGAATGGCCGAGTGCTGGCAGGTAGGCAGGCACTTTCTCTTTGGAGCAGCACGAGCTTGCCAAGCTATAAAAGCGGCTATAAAAATCACCTCCAGAACCAGCTCAGATGCCGGCCATATGGCTGCGAGTTTAACAAGGACAAACTGCACCTCCTCACAGCTGCTCACTCTCTCCGGTTCAGTCCTTCCCTGTTTCTTTTTTCCCCTCTTGAAATCCTTTCCCATGTATCTGAGCTCTTCTCCCTTGTTTATTCTGACTAATCCAAAGTATCAGTTCACCTTTATCTTGTATTTTTTGTCACTTGTAGCTCCTACAACAGCCTAAAATGCTAAATTCGGCTCAGCGGATTCTCAGACATAAAGGATTTGAACTACTTGTGGCTGATTTAGTTAATTAAACCTTTTTAATGTATTCGTTTACTTCAGTACTTCTCTTGCTGCTTAGTGTTTCTCATCTTGTCTGTCTGGGTCAGATTTGAAGGCTAACCCTGACAGACGGTTTATGGGAAGACAGGCATACATGAAATTTTTGTGTTTTGTGTCATTTAATTGAAAGCATGATTGAATTTCAGCCCTCTTTCTTCACCAGATTAGTCATTTGTCAACAATGAGGATTTTTCAGTCCACTACTAAACTCGTGCTGGCAATTCTCCATCCTCTGGGCCTCTTTTTTTTTTCTTCTCTTCAGGTCTGCCGCCCTGTTATTACCTCTGAGCTTTAATTAACAGACACACCTGTCACCACGCAGACCCGGCAGGTTGCACTGAGGATGCTGGGGAATTCCTGCTAAAAGTGTATTGTGAACCGGATTATAAGGGCCCACATGTAGAAGCTGATTGAGAATCTTCCCCCTCAAAGGTGTTGCGGTAGGTTGAAGTAGGACTCATTTCACTCTGCATGTTTGTAGTGCAGCAACCTGGATAGAGAGCAACGCTAATGGAGCAGGGCGAGCAGAGAGCGAGCAGGTTTGTTGGTCGTCTGCCATGCTAACAAGCAGAGTTAAAAGCCCTGAGTGACAGCCCTATTAGTGACTAATGGAGGCTGAGACAGCTGAGACCCTGACACACACACACACGCTTAGCCGACACACACACACACACACACACACACATTAAAAGACCACCACACCCAAGAACAACCAAGCGACTCCCCCCTGAGCTTCACCGCCTGTTTTTACCTTCCTCCCTCCTGTCCTCCATCTCTGTAGTTAAAGATCTTTATGGGTTGAAGGAGTGGCACAGGGACGGGGTGATGGGATGGGCTCTCATGCTATCAGCCATCCCTGGAGGTAACAAAAGGTCAAGGACTCCCATTTTTCATCTCAGCCAATTACACTCCCATTCCAACCTGGCTTTTCCTCTGTCTCTCCTCCTCACCCTCCTGCCCTGCTGCTGCTGCTGCTGCTGCCGCTGCTGCTGCTGAGCTCCATCCCATCCTCTAATCACATCCACCCTGCATCACCTGAATGCGCTGCTGCTCACACATACTCCCACACTGTCCTTCAAACGAACGGCTGACAAACTGCAATTGTTCAATAAAGTAAGAGTCGAGCCTGATAATAAAAAAAGCAGAAAATTCCACTCTAATTAACATTCCTCTTCCTCCAGAAATCCTCCGAATAGCTGGAGCGTCTTGAGCTGTAACAGACTGGTAGACGACACTGTGTCTGAGACTGTGGTCTGCTTGTGTGTTTGGGTGACCCTTGGGGTACAGTCTAGATCAAATCCCGAGGGGAGAGTCTTGGGCAAGGCCTGACCTTCCAGTTCTCTCTGGTATGCTAAACATGTAGCGGGGAAACAAGCAGAACATCTATCTATCTACAGAAAAGGGGAACTGTTTGCCTGCGGGCCAGGATATGAAGGGACACTGCAGAGGATAGAGAGCCGAGCCGCCGTTGTAGCTGTCGAATGTGTGGATGTGTGTGCTGGGAGGCAGCGGAGAGGGGGGGCACGGAGCGTGGGTGATGTTGCCGATTACTTCTAAGAGGGACGACAATTAACCCTTCGCTTCTCGGTGACCCCCTCATTCCCATACTTAACCCCTCCCAGAAGTCAGAGGTCAACAGGCTCTAAGTGGCCTGTGGGTCTCTAACAGGGCAATTAACAAATGAATCTGTGACAGTGAGAAGAAAACAGAAGCCTGCGAAGGAGAATGATTGTTGCTGGACTGGCTCAGTAATGCTGTTTCTATTACAGACTCTAACAGGTGCTGTTTGATATGCCATTCATTCTGTGTGTGGTACTGTGCGGCCATCTAAAACAATCGTTTCCATTGTAGAGGTAGTTTTTTTGTAATGCATCTCCAAATGCAAGACTGAAATGCAACACTGCTTTTATACACATTTATGCAGGTTAAACCTTTCAACCAGACAGGATCAAGACAATAAAATAACTAAACATACTAAGCTTCACATATTAACACCATTAGAGAAAAAGTTTTGTTCACTCTAACAAACAACAACAACTACAAATGATTTCAAATGTTTTCAAATTTTACTCAAAATCCCAAATGTCAGGTTTACAGTGGCGCTTAAAGAAAAGGATTTATTATCTGGTCATGAATGTACCATCATTCATAATAATCCATCAAACAGTTGTCATGACATTTTGCTATAAATCAGGAGGGAATCTGTGTGTGTGTGTGTTTGTTTCTGTTCTTCACATATCTTGACAACTGTACATCCCATCCTCTTGAAACATGGCAAGTCAATCACTGGGAACTTGAGGAAGTGCAGTGTCAAATTTGAAACAGATTGGATGAGCAGTGATCATTTTTTGAGGTCCTCAGCCTGGTCTTTGGCTGCCTGTGGGTGGAGCCCCTGTTGCTAGGCAACATTATCAAATCAAAAGGCAAGATTCGAGAAGGAATTTCTCTGTCTGTCTGTCTGTACCACATCTGTCTCAAAACCTCAGATTTAACTCGTGACAGCTGTCTCCGCATTAGTTTTGCTAAAATTCTAAATACTCCCCCATCAAAGTGGCATTAGAGGAGAAGTCAGAGGATCACCAAAGTTAGTGGTCCCAGTGGCACAGTCTGGTGGCAATAAATCCATCCAGTAGATGTTCAGATACGTTACAAGATAAGTGAAATATTTTGGGACTTTTCTTTGTGGACGAAAATACCTAGAGTTATGTTGACAATATAAACAAATCTAAAAATACAAGCAAATATGCTAACTAATGTCTTGAAAGTGTAAGCATTTAAACCAGGTAGCTTAAGAGTTTAAAAGTGAGCTCTGGTTAAGTGAGAGTAAGAAGGACAAGTCTGTAAAATATTGCACAAAACATCTACTTTGACAACTCTAGCAGTGGTGCAACCATAAAAATGTTTTCATGATACCTTTGATATAAAATGGTTAGTGCCTTTAGCTGCCGCTTCAGTTGAGTAATGGAAATAAGAAGATCTAGCAAAGATAGTGTGGAATGAAAATATTTTATCTATTTTTAAGTGAAAAGATTGTGTGCTGGAGATATTAGAGCTCGAAGGATAAAGAAAAGAAAGATTTTTTCAGCCTTTTATTGTATTAGCAATGCTTGACCTGCAGTCTTTGTTATGTAACTATCATTCCTTTCTAAGTTCAGGTCAGGTGCTGAACACTGAAGTTCATGTTTAAGTACAGATTTATGCGAGGCACACAGAGTGCACATAGATAATGAGTCAAGAAGTTGGCAGAGAGACTTTTCCCTCCTCTTTCTCCACAGTAACTTCTCTGGCTAAATTTCCACCAAACAACACAGACTGTCAGCCAAGACCATGGATTTACTGTGACTCATTAACTGTGCTTGTGCTTTGTTTACGACCACACGTGACCCTCGTCCTCCGCTCTGATTCCAGGACGATGAATGTACCTGCGCCCCCGGGAGGGAATCACAGTTTGGGTATGCCCTCCATGGAGACCCCCTGGGTCTTAGTACAGAACACTGGAGCCAGGCTGCCTGTAGCAGCTCCCCAGAGAGGCTGAAGGGGGTGTTTGGAGGGATCTAGAGTTTTAGGTGTGGGGGAGTGTTGAGGGGGATGATTTCTCAAGCAGATATGCAGGTTTTAATCCAGTGTGGACACATCTGCTCAATATATTTTGCTCAGTCAGTCACACATCATTGTTTATACTTTAAATGGCAAACAGATACACAATACAATGAAGAGCAAAGAATGAAGTCTGGCTTTACAGTTGTAAAGCCTTAAATGCGGTATAAGTGTGCATTGTCTGGACAGAAAGGCAGCGCAGCTCAGAGTGAACAATGGTCAAAGAGTCTGAAGAAAGAGACGTCTCCACGGTGTTTGAAAGACCCTGTCAGCACGTATTCTGATATGAAAAGAAAGACTGAAAATGAGGAAAAGACAACAAAAACACAGCTGGTAGTACGAGATGAGAGGAAAAAGTCTCAGATTCGAGTTGTGAAAACACATTCTCGGTCTAGTTTGAATACCACAGTCCCCTCTTGTGAGGGGAACTACAGTCAGCCGCTGCTTCAGTGCATTTGTGCCGGCACTTTAACTCCCACTCTGGTTTGAGGTAACATGATAGCAACGGCTATATAGAGCAAAATTCAATGTGTGATTGCACTTTTACACTTAATTCAGTTACACTCGCTTGTAGTCACTTTATATTATTACTATTTACGCTGCAGTTCACATTATGAATAATCTAAAGGGTGTGATGCAGTGTTTTTAGTGTGATAAGTTGGACCCTATTCCAGTAAACAGATGCCACAAACAGTGATTCACTAGAACAGCACCTGGTTCAGAAACACCAACAGTCCTGCGGGTATTTCGAACAGTCATCTGTATTACTAATATCTTCAGGACAAATTGTCTTTTTTTTAAAAATCGACTCCACCTCGCTTCACATTTCTCCAGGCCATTTGATTCGATTTCTCCTTTTTTGAAGCAGTGTTTTTCCAATGCAGGCACAAAAATATCTCATTTTTAAAAAAATCATCAACTTCCTCCACCAGTTGAAACTGTAGACTTTGGTCGGCTTGAGCATGTTTGGTTTCCTGGATTGTTATTTCATGGTTTTTTGATCCATGCTGGTGCTGAAGAGCTGCTGACAGAGATAAATACACTGCTGTCCACAAAATGAACAGACACTAACAATCATATGTCAGAGGGTGGTTTTAAAATCTTACTCAGTACTTGCAGATTTGACTCTAGTGGGCCTACAGAATGGAAATGGAAAACACAGCTTGGCTTCAGTTGGAACCAATTCATCCCCACGTCACCTGTGTATTAAGATGTTAGGATAAGCTTGGGTTTGACAAATGACATATTTATACACTTTGCACAGAAGGGTCACACATCTACAGCCTAAATATCCATATAATAAAAGGGCTTTGTGTATTATTAATGCAGGCTTTAAAGAAAGAAGGAGCCTAGTAGAAGGCAGGAATTGTTGCTCTTTTCTTCTGTCCGTGTGACATCTGTGATTACAGAGAAGATGCCCAGTTTGGCAGGATCAGCGAGTCCACAGCAGATTATTGTTTAAATTACACGAGCGTAAGAACAGTCTTTATCTCTGCAGGTCTGTCATTTGCCTGACGTGCAATTCTGCTGGTGGATCATTATCATGTGCTCGACCACATGCACACATTTTCACATGCGCAAGGGCCGACACATGCGTCTACAGGCTGCAACCACACACGCTAACGTCTGCGTCTTCATTTCTGAACTATCACTACACTGCTTCTTGACTTGTAAAGTAAGAAGTCGATGTGAAATTGGAATTCTGCTCATAGTGTCATGGCCAAAAGTTTTGCCTCAAACTGGTTTGATGCCTGTGTGGCTGCTGAAACCGAAACTGTTATTAACTTTTCTTTGGTGCTCGTGCACATAGACACACAATTAGACTGCCAAGTGTCAGTCTGTGCCCAATATATGATAAAATTATATTTAAATCCAATATAGCGGGTGCTGGAAATAAGCAAAAGCATTTTTTTTCAGTTTTTAGTAATCACATCAAGGCCCATTTCTTACCAAAATGAGTTTTAACTTAGAATCAACTTACTGTCAACAACAATAACAAATCAATCATTCCACCACATACAAAAATGTTAAAAAAGTGCTCACCACTCAGTAACCCACATATCCTGAAATCAGAACCGAAGAAAAGCGATATAACAGATCCGTCTTTGCTCATTTAAGTGCCTCCATGTCTCTCTCCAGCTGTCTCTCTTTCATCCCTCTCTTGGAGCGCCGTGGCTGAGGTCCAGTTTCACGGGCTTAAATCGAATCAGGAAAATCAACTTCGTTTTCATCCTCGTCTTTAATGAGAGAGGTGGAGGGATTTCCAGGGTGCTGCTCTGCCCTGTTTTCTTTAGAAAGGTCTCACTGTTCTGGGAAGGAAGCCTAGAGAAGTGGATTAGATAAAACCCAAAGGAAGGAAGAAATAGATATGGCGGACCACATCACACCACGCACACACTCACATAGGAACAAACCTGAAAGCCGGGGCAGAGAGGTGTTACAAGAGCTCTTAGGAGGTTATTCCCTTCCAGCTTAGAATCAAACGGGACCAGAGAGGAGCGGGAAGGAGGAAAATCTAAAACACATTTTCACCCTTCGCCCCGACATGTGGAACCTGTACTGGGACTGTTTTCTTTTCATCTGGCTGTGATGAGGCTGAGGGGTTTCTACAGTGTCCCCTCTGCCCTCTGCTCCCAGGAGGGCTGTGCTGACCTAATTATCAACCGGGACACCCACTCGCCGAGAACAACAACGCCTTCGCAGCTTCATGCTAAGGCCCCATGTCCTTGGCTGTAGCTGAAGTTCAGCGCCATATCACCGCCTCGCTAAGTGGTCCTGCATCCTGGATCTCTGACCGAACTCATGGTCAGTCAGAGGAAGCTGCAACTTCCAGTAAGGTCGCCTCCTCACATAGGAGTGAAATCACTCATTGTGATTTAATTAACATGAATATGTCACCAGGAGAACTGGCTGAAGCAGCACATGTGGATTAGCTCTGACGCTATTGTTTGCAGGTGGGAAGCTGGTGAGGGATCAGCTTCATATTGCTGCTGAATGGAAATTGATAAGCTTTATTTAGGGGGAAAAAAAAAGAATTATCTTCCCTAACCCTTGTAATTTTAACATTATCTTTCATCTCACTCCACTATCACTAAGGGGAACATGTTGGATGGGTGAAGACATAACGCATCTCTGAAATTGAATCTGATTCTACACTTAAAAGAGAGCAAAGTCTGTGAGAGCAGGAGTGCTTATGCAGTGCAAGAGATAAAGAGTGAGTTAAAGTTAACGAAATGCAGCAAAGCAGCTTCAGTTTTGGGGGAAAAAAAAGGCTGTGTGGGCGTCAGAAAGACCACCAGACTCTCAGCCGCTCCACTCCGCTTTGTACCTGCAAAGTCAGCTCTTTGAAATGAGGGCTTTCCTTTTTCCCCTGAAGTTTCAGAATCCCCCCTTTACAGCAGCCATCCGCCCACTGGCGCTGCGTGGGGTTGAAGTTAACGCTCTGCTGTGCATCCGTGACGCTCTGCTGGGTTTTGTCTCTATGACGGGATCCCCTCTGCTCCACATAATGACATTCAAATCATACGTGCGGTCGTCTAAGAGGTTAGAAGGGTTTTGATGACTCTTTCTTAAGTGGAAATCCGCAGCAGGTGGACATTGCACAAAAGCGAGTCGCTGCAACATGAGAAATAACTCCATCCATTTGCAGATCATTTAAAGGGCAACTGATTACAATTTGAACTGCATGACATCTTAGAATGCAGCAACTTTGGAAAACATAAGTTGTCCAAATGGTTCTTAACCAAACTCCTGCAAAACAAATAACATTCAGACAGAGCTATACTTTGTGTTAGGTAATAATGAGTACATACAAGCCTGCTAATCTGCTGGATGGTAAACATGGTTAATATTAGGCTATACCTGCTGGCACAGCCCCATAGAGCAACCAGCTTAGCTTTGTGCAACAAACTCTCCTGATATTTAGAAGAAAAAAACATGCATTAGTGGGTAAAATTATTTCAATTTAGTTTTTTTTTTTATTACCATAAACATGTTTTGCCTCTGTGGCTGCACAGTGGCTTGGTGGTTAGCATTTTCACCTTGTAGCTAGAAAATCCCTGATTTGCGTCCCCACCTTTCCGGGATCTTTCTGCATGGAGTTTGCATGCAAGGGTTTTCTCCAGGTTCTCCAGCTTCCTCCCACAGTCCAAAAACATGCTTAGGTAATTGGCAACTCCAAATTGTCCGTAGGTGTGAATGCAAGTGTGATTGTTTGCCTCTATGTGTAGCCCTGCGATAGACTGTTACCTGTCCAGGGTGTCCCCTGCTTTCACCCTAAGTCAGCTGGGATAGACTCCAGCCCCCCATGACTCTAATGAGGATTAAGTGGTGTATAGATAATGGATGGATGGATGTTTTGTATCTTTTTATTATCAGCACAACAGTTGCACTCACTTTTGTCTTATCTACAAGCAGATTGGTTTAGAAAGTTGGTCTTAATGTCCTTAAAGTTGTTATATTTCTGACTGTAGATGCAATTTTTGTAATGATGAATCATCAGTCTGCTTTGTCTCAGTCTAATAACCACCATATTGCTAATGTTACACTACACTTTGTGAAAAATGGCTATAAATGTCTTGAGGCTGCAAAAGCAAACCAACCTCCATTGTTTCACTTCTGCATAAATGAGAGGTTGAACCCAGACTTTGCATTAGTCCTTGTGTGGTTGTGAATGAGACATGTTGGGGGTCTCCTTATCATGGATTCTCATCAGGGAGACCATAAAGATCAGCTAACCACAGCATGTCTCTGCCATTGGGCTTAACTGACTCATCAACAGTGACAGGTTCACCACAGTGTACCAACCACAGGGGAGGTGGGAGGTGACAGCGATGCAGAGAAGGGAGGTGGGGCGGGTAAACTAACCGTGAACAGGCTGGGAATCCCTCTCAGCCTGATCAGAAGAGGTGTGGTGACTTAGAGTGGATACAGACGAATGCACACGGCAAACCTCAGCAGAGACAAATTGCATGGCAGAGACTCAGAGCAGCTGGTGCAGAGGTGGACAGAAAGTGCAAACCCAAAGGTCAAAGGTTTCTTGACTTATTTACACTTTTCAGTAGTGAAATGCTGCAAAAATTCCAGGTGAGAAAGAGCCAGAGGGTTGGTGGAAATTTTGCAAAATTATTCTTATTGGGAAAAGAAACATTTCCTGTAACTTCAGGTAAACCAGTAAACACCCTGAGAAGCTTTAACACAGTGTGTGTCTGAGTGGGGTGACATAAACCTCATATTTAAACATGCAAAAGGGAAATGATGCAATGCAAGTGACACAATCATCAACAGAAATCATTTTCACCTCGACAAAGATTCAAATAAACCTATGTAAACAAAGCCACTGAGGTTGGCAGTTTCACTGAGAGTCAAAATGAAATTATAGATTTGCCCGTTTTACGTCCAGTAAAGCTCAACTGAAGCTTGGTGGCCCTGTGTTAAATGACCGGCCATTTTGACTGTTTGTGTTCTGGGAAAATAACGGTCTTCTCTTCCTGAATGCGTGGGCACTAACTTACGATATTTACGTGCTGCAGTTGGAAGTCTGGCTTGGAAATGACACGTGTAGATGCGGTTAGTGGTGTTAACTCAGAACACAACAAAAAGCCAAAAAAAATCCTAAACATACATCTGGAGATGACTGCAAAATTAAAATAATGTTGATATTCCACATTTTCTACTGTACTTATAGTATATTTTATGATGTGTGTGCCCTATTTCTACCATATATTGTCATATACATTATAATATAGTGCAAATTTAACCTTGAAGGCTCATGTGACCTCTGTTGCTCGGTCTTGTCAATTCGTCCTGTACAACATCAAGAAGATCAGATCCTTCCTGTCTGAGCATGTAGTACAACTCCTGGTCCAGGCTCTCGTGATATCATGCATCTACTGCAACTCCTTACTAGCAGGCCTCCGCATGCACGGTCAAACCTCTGCAGATAATCCAGAATGCAGCAGCACATCTGGTTCTCAACCAGCCAAAAGCAGCATGTCACCCTGCTGTTCAGATCACTTCTCTGCCTTCCAGTTGCTGCCTGCATAAAATTCAAAATTCCGACACTTTCATTCAAAACTACAGTGAAAGCAGCTCCCTCCTACCTGGACTCTCTCATTCAAGTCTACACTCCGTCCTGCTCACTACGCTCAGCCAACAAAAGGCGCCTGATACAACCACCACAACAAGGCCGGTCGATAGTTGGACTCTTCTCCTCTGTGGTTCCCCATGGTGGAATAAGTTACCAAAGTCTGTTCGATCTGCAGAATCCCTCTCAGTCTTTAAGAAAAAGCTTAAGCTCTTCACTAAACATTTTTGCACTTGGCAGACTGCAAAAAAACCCCAGAAAGTCCCATTACTTCCTGCACCTGTAGGCACCAAGGTCCTATCACACTTGAACTTGTTTTATGGCTCTTATCCAGGCTGTTTTATTCTGACTACATTCTTGTTGTACCAACTCTCAGATGTACGTTGTTTTGGATAAAAGTGTCTGCTGAATGAAATTGTACAATTGTAGAGTGAATGCTTTTCCTCTGCTCGTGCAGAGTCGTGCAGTGGAGGTTTTGCATGTTTCCCCAGTTTGAGTGGTGACAGGCAGGTTAGTGGTGTTGTATGTCTCTGTGTTATGACCTTGGGGTGCCTCTGAACCTCTAAAAGGAGGTGAAATGAGTTAAAGGCGGTGCAGGGCGAACCTCATATTCCAGAGGTGAGGGACCTTATTGGAGTAGCAGTGCAAGTGTTAATGTGTTTGGCTGGAAAGAGACGTAAGACAGAGGACTGGGCAGTTATCTGAAACCTAGCTTCTGAAAACAGAGCTTCCTGCTGACACGTGAAACCACAAGTGCCAATTCAATTTGGCCGCAATCACCTGAAAACATGCACTGACAGAGAGCAAAAGAAAGACGGACTAGCATGAGCCAACCTGGCTGTTAAAATTTCCACACTTGCAAATCCGCACACATCTCCTTCAGTTATAACAGGAGTCTGCTGTTGCACAGTCTGTGCATTTGAAGCAAACTTCTTCCTGATAAAGCTTGCACAGATGTCTGGTTTTCGCTGTTCGATGGAAAATCCTGAATCCAGTACCACAGGCAGTCTTTTCTTCCAGGCCTAAAAAGCTCCTCCCACATCTGCGCTCCACCTGACGGGTTTTCCTCCTCCGCAGCGTCCAGACGGACCACGCCAAGAGCCAGACTGGAGCACAAACACAGGCGGGAGAAAGTGAAGGTTGGCAGGTGTATAGAGAGACAGCGGGTTAGAGGGAAAGTTGGGTTGACATGAATTGTGCTTGAGCGGACGAGACAGGTAGGCTGAGAGGGAGAGCGAGAGGTGTGGTGAAGGAAATGAAGCTGCTTGCTGTTGTGGGCATGTAGGGAAAAAGAGAGAGAGAGGGAAACCCAGACACAAACATAAACACTGGCGAGCACTTCAATGATTCCTCTCTCTGGCTCCCTGCCTCACCCCTCGCCTCCCTCCTTGCCAGTCGACCATAAACAAATATAACATGGAAAAGCATCAGACAGGCCCCATACGTCTCAAAGAAGCAGCAGTCTGAAAGCAAAATGAGCAAAAAGGAAAATCGTCATGGCTAATTTTGACGGTTCCATTCTATAAAATTGGATTAGACCGTCGGACTGTCACTGGGCATCCCCTCCGACATCCAAATCGCATCAGCTGCAAACTCAAGTGGCCACCGAGAAATGTCATCCTGTTAGACGTCTGCCTGTCCGTCTTAAGTCATAAACCTGAAATAGACAAGAGAAAACAGCGAGACGGTCTCATATTTCACCTCCTCGACAGAGAGAGACACATAAACGCTCTTGCAACTCTGAGAAAAAATATAACTGAGGAGTTTGACAGCCAGATGGATCAGAGTATGAAGAACTGACACCCAGCAGCAGCAGAAACCCAACAATAGCCACGTCCTTGCATGCTCACACACTATTCAGCAACAACATTAACACAAAAACACACGCTGGGTGTTTGGCTCTCTCCTTGGAAGGCACAATGTCACAGATTACTGCGGCTCCTTGGTCTGACTGGTAATGACATCATGCCTGGGTCTGCTCCCAGAGATCCCTGCTGCTGGCACTGGTCCAGCCCTACATCTGCAAAGAGCCACACACACACACACACACACACACACACACACACACACACACACACACACACACACACACACACACACACACACACACACACACACATGCCTACACACCATGATGTTAAGACCCAGCCAGTCTCCCTCTCCATTGTCTGTCTCTGAGTGAGAATATAGTGAAGATGCTCAGCTGGTTCCAGTCACAGAAAACAAATGTGAGCTCGTCTGCTGGTGAGAAACTACAGAGTCCAGTGTTGCTGCTCATTCAGGTCAACTTTGTTTCGTTGATGGTTTCTCATCTGTGCTTCCAGACAACTGAGATTTAGCGGCAGACTTATTAAGTGCAGCAAAGTGGACCAAATTGCGCAAATAAAAATGGAAGAGCAATTATTCTTCTTTTTGCTTCACAGTGGATTATATGATTCTGATCCAATACACTTTTTTTTGGTCAAATTCAGCTGTAACTCCTCACAGCTGTCTGTTAGCTGTGTGTGCAATAAAAACTAATCCAGTGTTTGTACGCAGCCTTGTAAATGGGAAGCAAACAAACTTGCTCAGACCAATCTGTGTTACACTATTAAAGCTGGTCTTGCGCACATTCATGCTCATGCACAGAATAGGGGGTAAGAGGGACAGTAAATAAGATACTTGTTAAGTATCTAAACATGCTGACAGGCTAAACATCACCAAGCTTTCTCCAGAATCACAGACTCCACCTATAAGAATGAAATGTACTTTTCCAAGTGGCGTATACAGCAGATTGTGGAGCACAGGACGTGATAACAACATACAATAACAAAGGTAAAGAAGGAAATCCTGTGTATGCAAAGTTTGAAATGCCTAAACTGTACCTCAAAGTAATGAAGTGTTTCCTCATTTCCATTACCACACTTGCGTCTGTATGCTCAATTTGAAGCTGGATCCAGCGGTGAGTTTGTTTAGTTTAGCTTAGCTTAGCCTAAAGACCAGAAACAAGGAAAAACAGATAGTATGGTTCTGTCCAAATTTAACAAAACTTACCTACCATTATGTCTATACCTCACTGATTAACACGTGAAAGATCCTTTGTTAAACCCTACTACATTGATGATGACAGACAGCCAAAGGACAGTGAGAGGATGCTGCTGTAACAACTTTCACCCAGAATAAAAGGGCCACTCATTCAAACGACCTCTAACTTGACACTCTGCTGCCTTTGGTCCTTAGTAATACACATGGCACGTTTGTAGTTTGTCACATAAATTGTTGTTGAGAAAAGCAAAGAACAGACAGACACATACAAAGATTCCTTAATTTATAGTAAGAGAAAATCCAGTGCAAAACAACAATGTCCAGATTCAAGCTGGTCTTTCCAACCAGAGGATGCTGGAACATTTATCCCTCCTTTTTTTAAAATCACTCTGTGGTCACTGATTTAACCCCTAAACACCCATCCGTTTGTGTACATATGCTGATCTGATTGGCTTCTTAGGTTTGTTTTGTATGAGACTGAATCTGTTTTTTCAGACTGTCACATAGCAGATATACTGCAGTTTTAGGGCAAACATGCTCAGTCATGATATCGGCTGCTTATTTCCCTCATGATATATCCTCCTTCACGTGAAAAACAACATCATGACATGTCAACAAGGTAAAAAAACAGATTTTCTGGAAGAGGGTCTATGAATTTGAAATGCACAGTGTTTTCAATTAGTTTGACATTTCCCTTTGCAGTGAAGTAGTTTCCCATTTGCCCCTTGTTGATCTGTGCTATAGGACAACATGTATTGTATCTCATGAATGTAGGTGGGTGTGGGTAGTCGGAGTGCACTTCTCTGACCAGTGAAAAGCCAGATCTGCAGTACGTGCCTTTCTGCCAGCTGGTCGGACTTGGCCTGTGATGCCAAGGTGCTAATCTCTCCGTCCAGAGGGTTAAAATGTGGGCCGCTTCCAAAAGTCTGCAGTCTGCCAGTTTTAGCTGCTGCCTCGAAGGCTGTTAGTACTTTGGCATTTAAGATAGTGATTGCTGATACTGTTATCATGCAACAAAACCAATGTCAGGCTGGTGCTTGGACCCAATAATTTGTGTGTCCACATGTTCTACATTTACAAAAAAAGGAGCAGTGAAGGAGAAGTGTATCAGTTGCTTTGCACGGTGTCTGATTCACAAAATACCACACAGAGAGACACAACAAGCATTTGGTGTGTGTGTCTCGTGCACACGTCTGGTTATGTCTTCTTCTTAGTCTTAAAGTGTCGCTGCTGATCGTGCATCTTTGCAGAAGTGCGTGCGTGTGTGTGTGTGTGTGTGTGTCTGTGTGTGTGTGTGTGTGTGTTGGTGTCGGACCATACCACTGGGGTCAACCTGGGCCAGTTGCTTGGAGCTGATGGACTGAACAACACACATGCTCAGCTGTGACCTTAAGAGGGACGAGAGGGAAGTAGAAACATGAGGAAGGAAGGGAAGAAGGAAAATAAGCAGAACTCTGGATTTCCTTCCGTAAAGCTCAATTTGATGTTAAATTGCTTTTGACACTGACAGGCATCAACCTACTTTGCTATAGGAAGGCAAAACCTTGAACACACTCCAAGAATGGGCTGATTACGTACATTTTTTGAAAAGGCATTTTAAAAATATGAATCATTTACATTTTTTTAAAATTACATTTAAGCAGATAATCTGTGGCTCACTTGGGATTTATACCCATTTTTTCATTACAGTGTATCACTGAAACCTTTTTTTGCTGCTGGAATCTCAGTAGAACCTTGACTTCTGCAAACCTGGGACATTAGTGTCTTGTTCTAGCAGGGGAAAAAAGTAATTATTGGGTGTAGGGAGCCATAAATCAGACAATGTACTCATTTTGAAATATATATTATATAAAAAGCAGCAAATATTAAACATTTTCTGATGAATATCTAGTCTTTTCTAAACTTTCACATTTCCATATGGTGTTTTTTAGATGCTAGAAGACACATCATGAGCAAAATAAGGGGTCAGTGGCATACTTGAGTCTCAAAAACACCGATTCAGACTGTCATACTTAATAAACTTCACAAGCTGTAACATTATTTTCCTTCAGAATCAGTTTCCAGTTGAAACATGTGTAGCTGAATTATGACATTACAACTTCCCATTGTGTAACATTTGGTAGTTTTACAGTGTTTGAGTAGAGTCTTAGGTGAGCTGGTGTGCTCAAGCTGCAACAAGTAGATATGCATATTTTAGTGGAAGCAACAATGTAGGGTTACTTCTAAGTAATTTTATGGCATAAATGGGTTATTTTTCATGGAAAAAGAAGCTCTAAATACATAACTTTGATAAACATGGACAAGGGGTTTAATCAATGACCGGAGAGTGATCTTAAAAAAGTAAACCTTAGATGCAGTATAACATCATGCGACTTTAATGGTGTCTTTACTGAAATCGGATCCTGGTTATGATTCTGATACTGCAGAGGTTCAGCCAACATGTGAAGCCACTGACATGCTACACCTGGGTGATCTTAATGATGTGCTGAGTGAAGTGTTTCATTAATCAAAGTCCGAGAGAAAACTTACCACTGAACACTTGGTCGATCTGTTTTCTTTTGTCATTCATCCGGATAATTAAACTCGAACATGTTCCATAATACACCACAAACAAATACTCACAGAACCCGTAACTATTGGAAGAACCTTCTGCTTCTTCACTCATAAAACTGTTTATATTTCTGACGTGGAACACTTGACTCGACAAAGATTGCTTCCTCCTTATAGAACTGGTTCCTACAGATACTGTTTAAAGCTGTTATTTACCTTTATATTTTGCAGCTTTTTTTTTTGTTCGTAGCACACAGCCAGCCTTAGATGCAATGTAACACTACGTGACTTTAACATTTTAATGAAATCAGACCCTATTTTTATGATTTGGACACTTTAGAGGCTAAGTCCACACTTAAAGCCACTGAGATGCTAAACCTGGACGCTGCTGGGTGCTGCACTGCCCCACAGGATTCAAAGCACTCACAGTTGTTAATTCACAAGAAATTAGGCATGAATTACTGTGTGTAACCTTTTTCTGTAGATATCACCTCTGTCCATTTACTGTTATTCCTCCTAGTGTAGCTGTTTTCAGTTAATTTTAGTCTTAAACTTGCTTTATTAACATCAACCATGTATCAGACTGAGCTGAAATATTCCAAATCATAACTTTAACATATAAATGCTGCAAAACCGAGATGAAACACGACTTTCTTCTACATTTAAGATACACCGTCCTCCTTGGTGCTCACACGGGGTAGTTGTGTCTGAATCTCTCGACTGTCTGTACAGAGCGTATAGAGACTGTAAGTATATACAGTCTATTTTTACATCAAGAGGACTGCGGTGTTCCAGCTCCTAAAGCCAGTAAAGGCCTCACACAGAGATAGACACCATCTCTCTCTACACACACATACACACACACACACACACACACACACACAGCCTCACCACCCACTGCTTGGTGTTTGTTTAATATGGCATTTCAGTATGAGAACAGAATATCCCGCTCCCATCTTTATAAGGGCACAGCTAATGCAATGCTGAGACAACCCCCACATTGGCAATTACTCTCACAATACACACTCACAGACTCACACTTGTTAGTCCCGTGCCAAAGGCTGCAGCCTCATGGCACCGTGCACGGTTTGCCCTAACTGAGAAATAGCATCTGCTTCATCTCCCTTTTCACCCAACCGCTCAACTCCTCCTAACACCCGCCTTCTCCCGTCCAAAAATGCACACACACTGACACAGACACACACATAAACACACACACACACACACACACACACACACACACACACACACACACACACACACACGTGCACGGAGCCGTTAAAAGAGACTGAAACGTTATTGAGGCTGGCACCGCCGCTGGAATCTTGTCTGTCTGACTGCGATGGTGAGACGTGCACAAAGAAGCGCTGAAAGAACTGATTTAGACTTTTGTGTTCTTGGCATAAGTAGGCCAACTCCTCGAAAGGCAGATCCCTGCTTACCGTTGGCCTGGAGTTGTCACCGCGGTGCTAATAAACACTGGAAACTTGAGGAGGAAGAGGTTAGCATCCTTGTTTAGGCCGTTTGGTTGTCTCCAGAGAGCGACGAGGGTCGTTTTTCCAATTAATCCTGAGCCACTGCTAAATTCAACTCATCAACAAAATGTGTCAAACACGATATATGCAGATGATATTCTTACCAGACATTAAGATGTGACCGTTGGCAGCAGATGTGAACTATATTTGGTTGACTCTGTGATTTAAAAGCAGGGAGACAGAAGTTTGTCTTACTTTTACAACTCGGCTGTTAAGCGTCATTAAAGGAAATTGGGTCTGAGTAATTTTCCTCTTTTCAGTCATGGCATCAGAAATAGTAATGTTGGTCTGTATGTTGTTTGCTCACTACTCTGGTCCAGGATTAGAGATCAGCTATTGGTTTCTTATGATCATGAATCCCTTTTGGTTGTCCCATGGATTTTACGTAAGAGACCACCATCAGCTCAGAATTCTAATCTGTCCAATAATTTCATCTTTAAGTAAATGGAGCCTCGTGGATCTGGTAGCACAGGTTGGGGCTTTGCTGAATTTCATAGATCTGGTGAATAAACAGTGCTACAATTAATACACTAATCCACGGACAGCAAGAAGCTTAATGTAGTTCAGTTTAAATTGAAATGCATGTCGGACTTATTGACTTATATTTCTAGCAGGTATCCTTTGAAACGTCTCCACTGATCCGATGTTTTTATTTGTTTTGCATGTAGTTTTGTCATTTTTTACCATTAATCTGAGTGGTGCAGCCTTTTACAGCAAATGGGAATCATGAAAACAAAGCATAAGCTTTGTTGATTTTTAAAAATGAAAATGTAAATAAAATAAAATAAACATTTTAAACAGTAAACTGTCAAAATATAACAAAAAAATGAAAAACTATTTACTCTTATTTTGCACATTTTCCCTGTCTTGTTAAATTGGATAATATGTAGAAAAACTGCAAAATAAAAGTATTAATTTACATGTTAACTATAAAAACAGACCAAAATTATAAATAATTTTTTTTTTTTTTTTTTACAAATTCTTTTACGATGTTTGTCCATAAAATGACACTGTTTATTTTTTCTACTGTGCTTTGATTAGTAAAAAATGGCATTATTTTGCATATATTTATTGATATTTGAAGTGCACAACTGACTGGTTTTACATCCAAAGTTCTGTCTGTGATTATTTTTAGATAACAAAAGTACTTCAAGATAGGAAAGATAATGGTTCTGCTCAAGGTTGCATCTGAAATTAGTGGGGGGACTCACATGAAAAGTTACTTTACAGTTGATACGTGTCTACAGCTTTCTTTATCTGGATCATAACTTTATGTCCATCCATTGTAATAGCAAAGACATGTTTTTGTGAAACTGAAGTGTATTTTAACTAAATAATCAAAGCCAAAATAGCAGTTTATATCATAATCAGGATGCCATTCACATGAGTTTAAGCAATATTTTCTTGATGTTTGGTTACTAATATTCTAGTTTTGAAGGCCTGGATCTGGAAACTAGACAGTAATTATCATGATTTACTGAACAGCAGTGAAAAATAGTGTGTTATGCTGGAAAACAGCTGGAAAAAGTAAGTAAGCAGTAGTGAGTAAATAACACGTCCTTCCTTTTCATCAACAGTTACAGCTTCACCTGCACCCTTAAACCCTGATCCAGCTGTGGTGAATGCAACATCTGCATTGTCATTTGACTCCAATATTTTACAAGTGGGGCAAAGTGCCACATAGTTTTTGCAGGAATATTCTTACCGTTTTCTGTTCCTAAACCAGGAGCTGCAAAACAAACACCCCAATGTACAGACAAGTTGGGTATATTTTTAGACAAACTGCACTGACTCTTCTTGACCATGTTCATCTGGCACTTCTTTAAATTTCTGGCCAAGGGGTGAGCTGCTGGTAGTTGGTGCTACATTTGAGACATCTAAGTGTTTTAGTGTCTTTTCTGCTTTTAACTTTACTTTTGTTTCCATGATCTGTCTTAGTGTCTGCAGCTGTGGATGCAGAAGGATGACAAATTTGTTATTCAAATTTCAACTAAAGCTGCCAAATATTCAACTTTAGGGTGCAATGCCTGTGTTAGTACATCTGTAGAATTGGGGCTTTATGCTGCAAATTCTGAATAGAATTTCTTGGAGGCCGCTTTGCCCATCACTGACACTTCTCTGATCGGGAAAACAACATGATGATAAAACAAAGAACATTCTGTGGTGGTACTTGTATAATATTGACTGAATCAGACATTTTTGGTCATGTCCGGCCTGCTGCTTTTGGCCGCTCTCCTGTTGCATCCTACGCAGAGCGCACACAGAAAAAGAAAACACAGTCAGACGGAGACGCACAAGGGCAAAGGAGACGTCTACAGCTGAGTTAAGTAACCGTCGGTTTGAGGAAGAGAGAGTGAATGAAGGAAAAAACCCAAAACACTGAGAGGAGGTAGACAGAAAGCAAATGTTCTGTGAAGCATACATAAGAAGAAGAACGTCTGATTCTGGAAATGGAAGTGAGAAACAGCGAAGAACAGGAAAATATTGTAAACAGAGTTCTTTCCTTCAACAGAACTTCCTGTCTTTAACAGGAGATAAATATAGAAGTCTGTCTAATAGAGAGAAACTACATGGAGAGGGGAGAAAACACTGCTGGCTCTTTGGTTTCCACAAAACATCACTGTCATGCATGAAACAACAAAATATGACCTGCAAGTTGTTGAAAAATGACCAATTCCATAACAGATTTCTGTTTAAGCTCAAAAATGAAACAGCAAATGGATTTTCTGAGCAGAACCCACATCCAGCTGAGCATTAATTGTGTGAAAAGGCTTCATTGTATATCGGCGGCATCCAAAACCGCCAAAAAACTGAAAAGGGCATCTGAAAAGCTTAGCGATTACCACACCATGCTTAGTTTCTCTGACAAATCATAAACAATCCAGGCTTACAGCTGACTAGTCTAATGATAAGCCACACTATGCTATGCTAACGTCCCACAAACGCAAGGCGATTACCGTCTGCTGAGGGTCCGCGGGAGGAGAGGAAAGAAAAACTGCTCTCACAATGGACCACGTCACAGTCCTAAGCACAGCTAAGCTGCGTGGCATTTCTAGGATGTTTCAAGTCAAATTGAACAGAAATTCCTGCTGGCAAGATGTTTAGTGAATCTATTTTTAAAGGCACACAAGGACTGATCACTGTTTATGTCACAGTGTTTAATCCTCGCTGCGTCAGGGTCCCTTTTTGTGGTTAAACCTCTGTAGCCAAAATTGTTGTCTTTAAAATCTCCCATTTATACAGAACGTGTTGGAAAAAGCGTCGCAGATCGCTGTGTTTCTGCTGACACTTAAGCCACATCAATCCACTGATATTTATTTTACAAGGTAACTTGTTTTGTGTGTAATCCAGCACTGTATAATTCGCCCGGGTTGCAATCTGTTTCATTTTAAAGTGATGTGAAATATACAGCCACAAGATTATACTGTCCAATGAGCTTTTGCTTGCTTCTACTAGAGCTTTGGAGAAACTTTGAAGACCAGCCTGGGATATCTGAGCATGATGATGGGATATAGATGCCACATCGTACAGTACATCTTGAGAAATTCTGAGACTTACAAAGTATATTTTGTGGATTACCTGCTCTGTAATTCAGATACCTCTGATAATCCAAACAGCCAGCTGTGAAGCTGTGTTCCCTTAAGACCTTCAGGCAAGATTCTAGGTCAAACAAAAATACAGCAGGTTTTGGTGGAGCGCCGCAACACGTCACAACGAGGATCATGTTCTGATTTATTCCTAAAACCTCCATTTGTTTATAATAATCCATCCATGTGATGTATTAAAGGCTGCTAAACCGCTCGGTTCTGTGTCTTAGGGGCCTAAATGGGGTAATTTGTTTGGTTTTAATAAAGCAGGTGTTTTTCTTGGGTCAGATTGTCAAGGAGCAAATTGCTTTCTAATCACATCACATATGGAAAGTCCAGATGATGGCGGACAGATCGCAGCACCGCATCACCACCAGCGCTGCTGCTGCTGACCTGGTGTGCAGCACAAGGCCTCCGCTCGCTCCGACGCTCGTGCCGCTCCATGTGCAAGTATTAACACAGCTATGTTTTCATTGCAAAGCAAAACATGTCACTTCATTTGCCCCAGTTTAGCCCCTAATCACAGTGGTGGGCAGGAGAGGGAGAAGAGAGGGAGGCTGTGTGATGGAGCAGCTTGAAATGAACTGCAAGACGATCAGCGAACACTCTGCACTCTTTGGTTTGGAAACACAAATCAACTGGTTTTCATCCAACGCACACACAGATAGAAGCAGAAGTTATTTATGGGGCATTATGAGAAGTTCAAAGTAAATTTCCTCACAATTGCACCACACAGTACAGCAGAAGGTTGCCAAAGTAAAGACAGCGAGTAACATAAAAAGGGAACATGGTGTGCCCATTCTGCTGAACAATGCTCCACTAACGTGCATTCACATAGCAGCGCAAACAGTAAAAGCAGTCTTCAGGAAAGAGGCAGGCAGCAGAAGGGGGCCTGTGTGACCATTCAAAGAAGCAGCGTGTGGCTGCGGGCCTAGAACAGCCAGCAGTACATTTCCATAACAGGAAAGGTCAGTGTTGTGGCTCCAGGGGCTTTAGAGACGTTAACACAATCCATTCTGGGAGCTCGCTGCTCCACTGCTCTACCTGTCGACTGGACTCCATTTACTGCTGCAGTGTAACGTTACACACTGCTACGTATGTCATCTGTCTGATATGGATGTACATTATGGTATATATAGCGCAAATTATTCTGTGGGGGATTTTACCTTCTAAGAACTGCATTCTACAGTCGCTTTTCAAAATAAAATCAGAAATGGTTTGACTGATATTATACTTAACTTTAATATCTACAACTCTACAGAAGGGAGGAAAACTGAGTTTTTTTTAATGCTTCTAAAATGTTTTAAAGGCACATAGTGTTGTAATTTTTAGTCAACAGCTATAGTGGGTTGTTAATAATTTAATTAGTTTTAATTACTTAATCTTAACTTTTATTCGTTGCAACTCTACACAGGGAAAATGTAGTTCAAAAATGTCAAAAAACAGTTTTACATCTTCAGTTGTGTTAAAGGCATACTATGTTTTCGCTTTTATTTAAGAGAAATATAGTGGATAGTGAATTATCTATGATTAACTACCACTTATGCTTAACTGTAATAGCTGTGACTAACCCTGCTCTTTTAATTCTTCAAAAATTGATTAAAATTTTTACATAATTTTTTGTGTTGAAGCCACACAGCTAGTAACTTTTAGTCAAGAGCTACATGAGGTGGTTAATTATTCGGTTTGCTGTTTTATTTTAATTAACTACCACTAATGCTTAACTTTATTAGCTGCAAATCTACTAAAGGAAAATGTTTTTTTAGTTGCTTTAAAAAACATTTTACATTTTTTTTGTGTGTTGAAAGCCAACTGTTTTTTTAAGGTAGGTATTTAGTTATTTGTTTCATTTTAATTAAATACCACTTATGCTTAACTTTAAGAGCTGCAACTTTATAGAGAGAATTCTTTTTCATACAGGGTTTCCTCTACATTCATTCAGCAGCAGCGGCCGCTTATTTTTTATTTTATTATTATTTTTTTTTAATCGTCGCAAATACATCACCGTCGCATGTCTCCACCTTTACAGCTGTCCAAGGTAAACTACAGAATACTATGCTTGCTCAGTATCTACTCTTGTTGTGTGTGTGTGTGTGTGTGTGTGTGTGTGTGTGTGTGTGTGTGTGTGTGTGTGTGTGTGTGTGTGTGTGTGTGTGTGTGTGTGTGTGTGTGTGGTGGCTAAGGGGGGGGGGCTTGAAAGTGACGTCACGTCAAGCACCTAGGCAACAGGTCAGAGAGTCAGAGGAGCGACTTGCCGGAGAAAAGGTAAACTTATTAACTTAAGATAACTCATAATAGATTTTACAAGTTAAACAGACGTCCGCAAAATATTGATGGCCAGCTGACGTTACGTAGCATATCGGTAGCTTCAGTTAATTGGGCCCGGTGCCAACTCAGTGTCGCTAACGTGAGTAAACTATTGATAGCACTAAGCTAATATCTACACACCGTGTTTGAATAACTGCTGACTGCGTTTTCAGATGAGCTTGTTCAAATATTTTTTTTTTAATTGTAACATTCAGCCTTTAAAAAGCCATTTTCAACTGGCCATTCAATAAATAGGTTGTACAAAAAATAAAAATAAATAAATAAATAAATATATACATATATATATACACACATAGATCCATCATCTATACATCGCTTAATCCTCATTTGGGTCGCGGGTTGGCTGGAGCCTATCCCAGCTGCCTATATATGTATGTATGTATATATATGTATGTGTGTGTGTATATATATATATTTAAATATATGTATGTGTATATATAATTTTATATATATATATATATATATGTGCGTGTGTGTGTATGTATGTATATTTAAAGCTTAGAAAATAAAGTTTATAAAGTTTCATGTCTTTTTTGTGATAGGGAAGCAGAGTGTTCAACAGTTATGGTAGGTAGCTATAAATTTGTTGTTTTATTTATTTTTAATGTTCTGTGTAAATGACAAGTTTCTCCTTCAAAGCAGTTGCAGAATCCTTACATGCAAGTTTATTAATGTTGTGCTGCTGCTACACTTACACTAAATACTAGCAAATCTCAATGAACTGTTCAACCGCTGGAAAAATGGCACATAGAATAGATATCAGATAACTGTGCGCAACCTTTTGTAACAAACTTAAAGCTATATTTAACCATAAAAAACTTGATTAAATGTCGTGTTTGCAAACTATCACTCAAGCTTCCTCTCTCTTCACAACCTACTAAAAATAATGCACAGTCATGTTTTTATTTTGGAACGTCCACCAGAAAGAAAAAAAGAGTTTAATGTTGTGAGCAGTTTGTGTAATAAAAGCCTACAGTATGCGTGTTTTGTGTGTGTAGCTGCATGCTCTGACGTACAGCGTTTGAAGTCGTGTTCCATACAAAACAACAGCGGAGGAAGTTGAAACAGCTTCTGGTCTTTCTCTTGGACCAGGCCTTGGGGCCTCAGGGGGCCCATAGGAATAAAACACTCCTCAACACAGCCTCATATACCTCAACACCTGTAGCACACAAAAGGCCTCTGTGAGCGAAACAGTCGGTCAGGAGTCAGAACTGCTCATGTACAACAAGGAAACAAGGAGTGTTGGGAAACACTGTGTCTTTGGTAATAAGAGAAAACAGAGATGTGATTTTCTGTTAGATTATCTAACGATAAAGCCTGTAGATTGGCATGAAATCTAAGAGAACGATGAGTAAACTTTGGGATCATGCTAATACTAATTGAAAATCAGGTTTTTCTTGTTTGGTCAATAGCATCCTCAGAGGCTGCCATATGAAAAAAAAAGATTGCCTTTAATTATTATTGTCAGAGCTTTATTCCAGAGATAAATAAAATGTGCAAAGCTCATTCACTTTGTGGTGCATTCAAATCCCCACTCTTTAGCTCACAATATTTTCCCATGAGGCTCCTGCGCTCTCAAGACTGAAATTGAAACAATATTGACATTGGAGCGGCTGAAAAGACGCAGCGTAGCAAATAGATGTAATTATCCAACATAATTATCTCCAATAATAACAACAGATAATACCTTTCTGTCTGAGTGCATGTTTGTTGTTGTGTCTGAAGGGATCCTCCCTGGAAAGATGGGCAGTGCCACGTCTCCGCCCGCTGCACCAAGCCAGGCCTCCCGTGGGTGTGGGAGAGTCGGATTGCAACCTGTCAGGACCAGGTATGAGGCTGAGGTTTGAGGTCGAATGCTGCGTGGGTGAATTCCCCCTTTGGCAGGAGCATCTGTCGACTCGGCTCTCTGGAAACTGTTGATCGTTCAACCTTCTCAGAGGCTGAGAGCAAACCCTAGACGAAAAAAAAACGACAAAAAACCAAAAGGGCAGTGGGTAAAAGTACGCATAATCTACTGCACAGCAAGATTTTAATAACATTTAGTTGAAGCTCATTAATTTCAGAAATCATTATGACGGTGCCGGAGTCCAAAGAGTAATTTCTCTGTCTGGTCCGGGAGACCCAAGTCCATTTACCTAATTAAAAAAACAAACTGGCGGTCTCTGTGGCTCTTGTGTTTACTGCTGTGTGATGGAGGGCATAAAACGCAAGCAGCGGTAGAAAAATGCAAATAGAAGGCTGGGTGACAGAGAGCCAGAGGACAAAGAAAGGAGAAATGACCTGCTCTAACAATGGAATATATTATCTCTTCATTTATTTACTTATCGTTTGGCATTTGCTGTTAAGAATAGTCTGACATTTGTGGTTAAATGTTTTCTAGCTGAGATTTAGATGAGAAGACTGATACCGCTGTCAACCCAGAATGATATATATGAGATCATTGCTAAGTCTAGCATAAAGAGAGGAAAAAACTAATCTGGCTCTGTATAAGAGTAAAATAATTCACCTACCAATATTTAACTCTCTCTCAGGTCATCGACTTAACGACTGAAGAACAGTTTCTGTGTATTAAAGTTTCAAATTTAAAAGTTTTTCCCTTCAAAATAACCCCTTCCTGCCTTAAATCGGCTGAGCTGTAACTCGAAACCATTAATTCTAATAGAAAGTGCAAATCTATAAAGTCACTGTCACCACCTTTCTCTCACCACTTGCTGCAGCTTGAGCACACCAGCTCACCTACAACAACTCAAACACTGTTAAGCTACTCTGCTGCGTAATAGCAAGTTGACATTTTAAGTAATTCAGCCTGATATGTTCAAACTGGTTTCTGAAGAATGATAACAACGCAGAAAGCCCCACCCGGCAAGCTGAAAGGATCTGGTTCTTTAGGTTTGTTCTGTATGAAACCTTGACTGTCTGAATCCATATTTTTGAAACTCATCAGTAAACTGCAGGTTGCAAGGAGGTAAATGCTCCACCATGGTGTTGACTGCTCATTTTCTTTGTAATGTCACTTCTAGCATAAAAAAATCACCACATTAACATGTTAATAACAAGGTAAACACAACTAATTTGATTTTCACCTGAGGGGTTCTTTAATACTTTAGCCTTGTTTGTTTAATCCATCCAGAAGTGTGTAAAAATGTCATGCTGAGCTTTAATGGGGGTTTATGTGCTGGATTATCTCTTACTGGTCTAGAATAGTCCACTGTACTCCAGCAAATAACCCCAGACTATTTTTTGTGAGTGCAAGAAGTTTGTGTAAACAAAAATGCCTTGTCAGGGTGTTGAAGCACCACTGTGGAATTTCTTGGAAACTTGACACGTTCATAAGAAGTTGTTTTATTGCTAGTGTTATTAAACTTGTCATTATACAGGATTAAAGCAGAGCCACTGTCTACACTGAAAAAAAGAGAAGTGTCAGATTAGCGTAAATTGCTTAAATTGGTAACAAGCAATTGAATTAAATTGACTCAGATTAAGTTAACAAGTAAACTAAATGCCACTGATTGAGGTTGGATGTACTGAAATCATTTGATTTCTCTAAAATAAGCATTGCCACAACTGATTTTTTAAGGAAAGTGATTACTGAAACTTAAAATGTAAAAATGTATTTAATTTCTAGACTTAAAGTTTTCCTTTTTATCGTAATTCAACTGAGAAAAAAACAAAGCAACGGTTGCAGTCATAAAATATGAAGATTTGTGGTCGTCAGACTCACAGTGTTAAAGCAATAGCAAAGGCAATTTTCACACTTTTACTGAAGTTCAAATAATACTTTACGGAGACAAATGGCATTTCAGTTTCAGGGTGATGGAATCCACCAAAGAAAACTGTCTCCACCAAAGCAGAAAGATAAGTAAGATAAACAGTTTACTGCAACTGCAGCTCCAAAACAGTTTTACAGTGTAGAGAGAGTAAAACAGATGAAAAGGACCACGATAAGAATAGAGAAGAGAAGGAGAAACAACTTACACCATAATAGGACATAAAGAGATGAGCGTGAAAGACATGAAAGGCATAAAAGAGTACAGTGAGGGTGCAAGACGAAGGAGGAAAGTGAGATAAAGCTGTCCAGGGAGGTGGAGGCAGATGGAGGGAGGTCAGGGAGATGATGCAGCAGTAAGTACAGCAGCAGCAGATAAATGCTGCAGGGGAGATGATCTGAGCAAGTCTTAGTTCCAGTAAGAAGCCCACAGCACCGCTTGATGACTCACCTGCTGTGACACTGCATCACCCACAGCATGAGATCATCAGGTTAATCTCAGATACACATCGACACAGTGAAAACCGCAGCAGCTACTACTGCACAGAGTAAAAACATTACTCTTTTAACATGTTTATCCACTCTAAGCAGAATATCGGCCTCACTAAATATCACCTGCATCATAAATTATTCAAGCTCAATAATTGATGATGACATCAACATCACCTTAATTCACTTTATTATGTTGACATCCATTACGGAGCAGATGGATCAGAGGGAAGATCAGAAAATCTTTATATCTGAAAGCATTTGCTGTTGTCTTCCTGCTCTGCCAAACATAAAGCTATTTTCCACCATTTTTACTCGAGGCTGCCAATATCCCCGACATAAAACACACGCATGCACACGGCGCTACATGTATAAATCTCAGTGTGCACACTTGTCCTTGAGTTTTGGAAGGAATGCTGAGGACTTAACCATCTTCAGGAAGGAGGGAAACTGATTAAGAAAATGTTTGAAATACGGATACATGCTTTGAACTGCTCCATCATTTTAGCAGGTACCTCAGGTCACAACAGTGAAATGAACAGGGTCAGAAGTTTAATAGGATTTAATACTCTCTTTTACCACAAACTGCATTTAAGGCAATAAGCTGAATTATTCATTCGTCTAATCTGGGCTTCTGCTGATCTTTAAGAGTTAGAGCGCAGCGCAGAGCACACCAAGTACTTAAGCTACGTCTCAAACGACACTTTAGTGCTGTGGGACGAGCATTGGGTTACATAGGAGAGCAGAAGCTCACTACGATTATATTAGAGAGATGGAGGAAGATGGAGATGGAGGGAAGCAGGTATAAAACTGAAAAACACTACAGTTTAATGTCACTGAGAGATGTCTGTTAGATCTGTTGTTTTCTATTATGCTCACTGCGTTGATGTTGGCCCACATTTCTTCGTAACTCATCAGTGTCGTTGAGGTTACTTTGAAACAAGAGTGGGTGCTCTGAAACCAACAAAGGTACATTTCAGTAAACCTCAAGGAATATTTACTTCACCTACACTTACCTGGAACCAGGCGAGACTTTTGTTTTTCATAATTCTCATTCTTTCACAAAGACATTTTCAGAGATGAGAACAACAACAGCTTCCTTTCAAAAACACAGAAGTCCTGCCTCTGGAGCTGCTTGGCCTGAAAACACCGACCCACAAACCCCGAACACAACCCACCCGGAACTAAAGCAAACACCAGATTCCCATCAGGGACGTATAAACTAACGTGCGGGCATCCTCCAGGGAACGCAAACCCGGTGTGCACGCATGGAAAGTATTTAACGTCTTTTCATACTGAGTGCATTTTTCACCCGCTGCTACAAAGCCTCGCAGGCGCTGCCCTCAGAGACGGGCCATAAAGTCCATCAATGAACTGTGCAGTTATGGTTGCAGTGTGTTTATTTAGTCACACTCCCACAATGCACGGGACTTTGAAAGCTGCTCGACCGGCCGTAGCACGAGTCGACCGGTTATGAGCAAGACTTGGGGCAGAACGTGTAACTTCCAATAAAGCAGGAGTAAAGTTCACATCTGTGCAAATTTCCAACCTCCATTAGTTATGTCTTAGTCACCAATGAGCTTCACAGGAAAAAGTGGGATGGTCTAACATAAGGAAGCTACTTTTTGTATAGAAATCAAGAATAATTTTTAAAATTAATTGTGAATCTGGCAATTTTGGACTTTTTTGGTTGAAAATGATTGAAATACAAGAAAAAAAGGCAGACAGGCTTGCTTTAAAACCAGCAGAGTAAAATGTCTTCAACCACAAACCTTGTCAAAAACAAATGAAACTGGCCAGATTAAACCATCTTAATCCCACACCCACATATAGCCACTAACTAACTGCTCACTCACCACAGCACCCAACATGTACTCTCTAGGAGGAACAAAAATCAGATAAAGCAATAAGCTTTCACTCAGTTCTCATTTAATCAAAAGTAATTAGAAACATTGCTATTCTAGGAAAGATAAATGATCAAATCCCCCTGACTTTCTAAGCTGTGAGCGTGCTGAACTGTAAGTGACGTTTCAGGCTGTTTTGGTGTGTGAGATTGTGCATTTGTGTGTGACTGAGTGGGTGTGAGACAGCTGGCCCAAAAGTCCAGCAGCAGCAGCAGGAGAAAAAGATGAAGAACACAAAAAAGAAAAGAGAATTACCCCAGTTTAGACTGTGTTCAGTCACACTAACTCAATAGTCTCTGCACTTCTGACGTTTAAATGTGCAGCTTTGTTTCACCAAAATCCTCTTTTCATCCCAGCTGCCAACACTTAAACACATCTGAAGGGCATCTTGCACTTTGTTTCTACTGTCATGCTTGACTGAAAGTGAGAGGACACGTGTTTTGTTGTGATTTTCTTTTTTTTCCTATCTAAAAAACACCTGTGCCACAGTGTGATGTATAGATGTCATATAATTCACAATGCTGCTGCTATATAATCTGCGATCGCACACACAGACGTAACTTCTGGGAATCGTTCTCAGGCAGCAGGGTGCATTTCCAGGCAGTCAGGTGACCGGCTGTGCTCAGGGATCTCCCGATGGTCACATGACTTGCCCCCATTCGTTGGCTCGCTCTCTTTCTCCTCGCCTCCCTCCTCCCTTTCTCTTTCGTTTCTGACAGCATCCCTCTTTCCCCCTGATTTAACCCCCCCCCTTGCACCATCAACAGATTTACCCTCCTAGTTTCTAATGGACTAAAATCGCTGCTGTCCTCCTGCTTCGTCCCTCTACCTCTTTCTTCGACGGGGGACTTAATCCACAGTCTGTCCAAGCTGGCGCCTTTGAATTATTCAGTGGAGCTCCGCCGCTCGCCACAAAGAGCCATCTCTGAGACACAGATAGACAGACAGCACGATGGCAGGACGGGAGGGAGGCGGTGATGGAGTGATGGCAGCAGATGTCTGGCTAGGAGCTTCCCAGGAAACCCCACACTTATCTTCCTCATCCTCCTCTTCGTCCGCTCTGGCGGCCCTAATCGCATAACCCACGTTTATAACTAGCTGTTAAGGCAGGTCAACTGGAAATAGACGGCATTCTTGACAACAAGTTTGACCTGATAGAGAAACCAGGGGGGTGCATGCGGCGGGGCGGGAGTCGAGGGCGGATCATGTGTCCTGAGCAGCCATCATGACAAAGCAAATCTGCCCACAGCCTCGTCCTGAACTGAACATCAGACTGAAGTGGTAATAAAAGAGAAACACCAGTCATTTCTTCAAAGTTGTTAGTATATGATTCAGGACAGGACTATCAAGACTTTGAGGATAAGAAAACAATAGTGAAACTGATTTGTTAGAAGTCTCATGTGCTGACTTCTGAAGACCCACAAAGTTCTTGGGCTGATTCCCAGTGTGGCCTAGTCTTTCTAACTAATCCTGCCACTGTCCTTCTAGCACTTATCAAAATGTGACATTATACATTCACCTTCTGTGATGTTGACTAGCAGAAGGACTGACTTAGGCTCTATCCATATGCACCTCAAGTCGTCTTGATGATCACGAAAAACACCCAAAATGGCCACTGTTCATGCAAACAACTTTATCCTCAATATTCCACACTATGGCGAATAATAGACAATAACAGCAATAACAGACAGAGAATCCTTCACCTATAGTCAGATATTACGCTCAGTTCATTTTGATTCATTGAGACTTTTTCATTAAGCTTTACTTTTCTCCAAAATCATTTGTCATTTAGAGAAACACTTCTTTCCTTACTTGCTGAAACCTTAATGAGGAGATCGAAACCACTCTTGTGTCTGTACAGTAAATATGAAACTACTGCAAGCAGTGGGTTAGCGTAGCTTAGCATCAAGGAAATAGGGGTAAACAGGTAGCCCATCTGTACAAAGCTAGCAAACCCAGGAAGTTAACCTCTGATACGTTGACACATGGCCATTCATAAAGCAGAACATTGTCCTTCTTGCACTTTGTTCTGTACACAAATTAGCATATGTTAAAAAACAATGTCTGTACACTGAATATGGTGTTGAAGCCAGCAGTCTGTTAGCTTAGTGTAAAGACTGGAAACGGGGCAAACAGCTGTCTCGGCTTTACACAAAGACTTGATTTTATATAAAGATGGACGCACCATCTGTGAAGTCACTAAAGGCCTGTTTTGAAGCTCAGTTTCATAGCTCCGGCCGTCATGTGGGCAGCGCCTGACTTTTCATAAATACATGTTAATCTAAAAATGAGAAAAGAGGTGGGGTATGAGTGGGGCTAAGCAGGACATGCGAACTCCTTTTGGCCATGGACTATCTAGTGATGACACCCACCTGTCACTCAAAGCAACCGCGCCCTTAATTATGCGTAACTTTAAACCTTAATACAATCTAAGCAGGTGAGTTTTAGAGAAAATCACCCCCATACAGTTATAATGAACTAGAAAATTAACTAGAGAGACCAAAATCACTTTTGCACTAGGCATGTTTATTTCTGCTGTGAAGTTGGACATTTTAACATGGGGGTCTATAATGATTTATTGGCTTTTGGACCAGCCTCAAGTGGACATTCGAGGAACTGCAGTTTTTGGTACTTAAATTTTGGCTTCATATTTCATCCCATGAGGTTGCCCCTTGTGATGAACACATTTCTTCAGTGTCTTGTCTTGTTCTTTCCTTGACTATGCTGCATTTCCATTTGTGGCCTCTACCAAGAATTTGCTAGGAAATAGTCCAACATATAACTCTCCGTAAAAGATCAAGTTGTGATTTTTACACTTTAACCATTAAATGAACATGATATAATAGTAGGCTAATTAGGGAACTTTACAGGTGCTGATGGACAGAGTTTCTTGTGTTTTCAGTCCTTATAGCCAAGCTAAGCTACCTAACTTGCAGGCTTCAGCAGCATGATTACTTTGCATTCATCAATCTTCAGTTGTAACTCTGAGCAAGAAAGCGAACATCCCAAAATGTCAGTATTAAGATTGTGGTTATTGCCTGAGCATATCTCATGATGCCATCCGCTCTGTTTGTTTGCACTGTCCAATAACAACTGAACACAGCAGTTTCATTGCTGCTGAAACAACACAAAACTTGCGTCGCTGCGTTCTGATCGAAACCACTGAATCATCTCTGTTCGGGACGCTTCGACACTTTCGGAAGCATGAGATGACTTACCATCGTGCACCAAATGGAGCAAAAGTGGAACATGATATTCCAATTTAAGTTTAGTAAATATTCATATTTGTAGGCCTGGATCTTAGCAGATTTCCAGTAGATTAAACCCAGATTTGAGCCACAATAAGAAAGGTTTTAGGGATGTTAGTTCAAACCTGCTCAGTGAGGAGCGTTATAAAGGAGCTCTCGATATGATTCTGCAGATTGTGAAGTATTGAGACTGGTTAGAGTCTTCGGGGAAAAGAGCAGCAGCCACCTGGAAGCAACAGGTTTTAGGTGATTCATTATGTTTGGGAACCTTCCTATAATCTTCATTCTGTTGAAGTTTTGATTCCTAAACCAGAAAATGCATACTTAGAAAAATTCCTGCAGGTGTTTTCCCCAAATACCCTCGACCCACCCCTGTAGTCAGCATCGGTTAGGACTCTCACTAATGTTACACCTTTGATGGTTTAATAATTTTATCCAAATTCTTGATTTGCAAGTGAGTCAGCATTTTCAAATATAACGCTACCTGCATGCAATCATTGAAATAACACATAATGCTGTATAAATTGCGTGATATTTTGTCTTGGAGGGAAAACCCTACTAGTGAGCACCATGCAAATGTTGAGGGGAAAGGGTGAAAGAAAGCCCCTCCTAGCCGCTGTGGTGCTTGGCTGAACACTGAGGGGAACCAAAGCACATCGGCGCTGCTGTGGGAGGTGCTGCAATGTCAGGAACTAGAGGCTGAGGAACTCCTGACCTTTCCTTTCATGTGCACTTTCTGTCAATCTGTGCATCACCCGGTGTCATTGTGAAATGTGCGAAGGCTGGAAGACTGAAAACTGATGAAATAAACTGTGAGAAAGATGCTCTCAAGGAGCTCATTTAGTGTACAGATTTGAATGTTCATGTAAGTGAGTGTGTGACAGAAAGTGAAAGAGAAATTAAAACGGAAAGAGAGAGGGGGAACAAATGAAAAACAGAGAAAGTAAGATAGAAAATGAGAGAAAAACAGCGTGAAGGATGAAAAAGGTTAAACAAACATGGCTCAGTGACAAACACATGAGCAAGAGGAGTTTTTTAAATATAAATGGCCGCAGGTGGTAAAGCCATATAGTCCTGCAGAGTGATATAAGTGGATGAGGTGATGCTTGGGGCAGATAGTGTGTATGGTAATACCCCAGACTGGGACTATTTCTGAACTGTCTGTAAGCCTGTGTGTGACTGCATGTGTGTGTTGACAGTTTCAGTGTGTGTGTGTGTGTGTGTGTGTGTGTGTGTGTGTGTGTGTGTGTGTGTGTGCGTGTGATGTAGACCATGCAGAGTCAGTCAGTCTGTCGTGGGGCTGTGGGGGATTCCTGTTTAGTCCTCCACTGAATGTCTAGGGGCTCGCTGCAGGGAACAGGCGGGGCTGCTGAGGGGGAACTCTCAGTTACCCTCGATGATGTGTCCAATTTCTGTTGTTTATACTTCATGTCTTTTCACTCCACAACTCCTCTCTTCTTTCGTCTCTACTTCACCCTCTCTTGTGGAAGAATAACATGTAAATCACACACAACTGCAAAAAGTATGTGCCCGCTTCACTGAACATTCTATTTCATTCATGTCTGACCTCGTAATGTTTAAACATATAATAATTTGTCATATAACCTATATTGTCAAAGTAGTTTGTATCATTTTGCCGTACCCATCTTGTCAATGCATGTAAATAAAAAAAGTCCATTAAAACTGTCAAAAATCTGCCAGCAACAGTGCCAGAAAAAAAATGTGGAATACTGTAGCGTTCAACTGTAAGAAAAAACAACTTTGAAAATAACAGCAAATCTCTGTACAACTGTGATATTTTTAGTGGGCTCACATAGAGTACGACTGTGTGATTTTACAGCCAAATGTTAAAGAACACATTACTGTTTGTAAAAATACACATTTTTGATTTTTTTTTACAGTCAACAATTAAATTTATAGTTTCTTCATTTTTTAAAACTAGATAATATCTGTAATCTAAGAAAACACTGTAAATCTGTATAACAGCAGAAAAAAATGTCTTTACTCTTTTTCAATCCAGTCAATCAGAAATTGTCTATAAAATAACAGTATTTTTTCTAATTTAAAAATGGTTAAAAGAGCAGAATTTGTGGGTCAAATGTAAATGAATAAAATAGTACTCATTTTTTGGTATGGGTTTTGCTTACAGTTTATAAATTTAAAGGTAGATGTAGATGCCGTGAGTCTGCTATCTTTTTCTCTTCCTGTTACCCCCACCTTAATCAGTTGGAGGCAGATGTCTTCCCTTCCAGAGCCTGGTTCTGCTGGAGGTATCTTTATATTGAAAAGAAGTTTCTTTTTCTTTCAAAAGTGGCAGTTTCAACTGCTCATTCAATGGGAACTATTGGTTTGTTCACTTTCTCTCTATAATATAATGCTAATATAATACTGTAAATTCTTGATCTTATGCGAAAGCCCTGAGATCATTTGAAAAAGGAAAAAGAAAAATTGAACTGTAGTTTGATTTGTAATGATTTGAGTTGTCATTGTTGCTCCTTTTCAGGCGACAAGAAGCTCATGCTACATATTTATTGCTGTTAATTGGTGTATTTGGATGCTATGCATGATCTTTTTAAAAATGTAACCAGCTAGTTCTGGTGCCTAAACCTAACTAAGTACTTCTGGTACCTAAACTGAACCATACAGAAAGTGTAAAATGACCAAAGAAATCAATAAAGCGAAGTGAAAAACTAGAGTTCTGACACAGGATACACCTCTCAGTCTGCTGGGTGGAAAACCTTTGACTTAGCCCTGTTCCTCCAACATCTTCATGAGGTTCTTTTGAATGGGAAAAATTCCTATACATCCCTCATCGTCTACTACTGAGGCCAAAGGAAACCTTGTTTGTATCTCTGAGACATCAGTGGTTTTGAAAAAGTGTCAGTATTTGATGTCCTGGGAATGAGAAGGGATTGGATATGCTGGCTAATGCACGCATTTGTGTTGCATTCTACAACATCCCCACAATCCAATCCAAAAACAATGCAGGTAAATGTGCAACTGTTCAACAGGGATTAGGGAATCAACACAGAATGCTAACATTAAGCATGACTTGCTTTACTTTACTGCTGCCCCATTTAACTTTACTGTCAGTGAACACACCACCTTCTTAAATTAGTAGTGAGTTTTTATGACTGCTGTGCATCTGAAGACAGCTAATGTAATTTAAAGGTTCCAGGCAGTATTTATTTGACTGTGGGAATACTATGGGGGACTTGAAGCTGGAATGTGATGATTTGAAGTCATGTCTTTTTACTGTATCGCCTTCAGAAAGGACAAAATTAGTGGAGCTTCTCTCCTATGTTTTCTCTTCAGTTCATTCTAAATGATGTGGTGAACAGACTTCTGTCATCTCTGTCTTAACTTCTGCTATTTTACAGCCACATTACTCTGTGCATTCCAGCTTGAAGACATCTGTTTTTTAATCTTTGTCTGTTCTTTGTCTTGTCTGCAGATTGTTTGACCTCCACAATCGCACTCTAACTCTTCCTGCACTGATCCCAGCCTTCCTCTGTCTGAAGACCTCAGATATACATGTTATGCGTCGGCAGTCCTCACAACCTCGAAGGACCGCGGCGAGGTCAGAGGTAAGGCATCCACTTCTGCTCTTCACAACCTGACACTCTACAAACATGACAGCTGAGACCAGGAAGTGTGATTGTGCATATGTGTTTGTGCGTGCAATTTGACCCTCTGAATAAATAAACCCTGGTGTGCTCGGTGGAGAAACTGTTTATTTAAATGGAGGCTGACCGCTATGTGAACGTGTGTGAATTGTATGCATGTGTGTGTTTTTTGTGCGAGAGTGTGATATTGAGCACAAGAAGAGCACATAAACAAGTTAAATAAGTGACAATTTGACAATTTGAGCAAGAGAGTCTTCTCTCTGCGGAGATGGAAAACTTCTTTACATCCCTTTTCATGCGATGTGTTTCTGTCAGTCTGTCAGTTTGATTCACACAGAAGTCATGTCACACACACACACACACACACACACACACACACACAAAGAAGCCGTGCTGTCAATCAGTGTTCAGTAAGAGGCAGGAAACAGACAGGCTATTCTGTCCCTTGGCACAGCTCCCTAAACTGTGGCCTGGCTGCTGTAGAGAGAGCACTGTGTGTCACACGCTACAGATACAGGCGACCCTCTGTCATACACAAATAACCTCTCTCTTACTCTTTCTGTCTCTCTAAGTGGCTCGCTCTCCTTTTGCTTTCTGCCACAAACCCAGCGTTCGGCTGCATGTATGCCTCTATACGCTCAGCATCCATTCATGCGCTCCGCGTAGATTTAAAGCTGGAAAATCGCATCGGCTTTGGTGACCCATCTGCTTTTTGACAGGAATCCCCTTCATCAAACCTGTTGACTTCCATCAGAGTCAGACAGCATGCGAACATAGACAATATGTGTTCATTTTAGCACAGAGTCGGGACATTACTCACAAATTGAGATCAAGAAGAATGGTCCTTAGCATGCGCAACAGTATGTGGGTACCAGATTCCAGATCCCCTCCAGTATTTTTTTATGCAATAGAAGAAGCATCAAGAGCGATATAAACAGTCAACACCACAGCTGAACATTTCCACCTTGAAACTGCAGTAAACCAATAACATTTTCAACAACACAGATTCAGACTTTCTGGGTTTAATGCATAATAAGCCTAAGGAACCAATCCTGTGGGGTTTTCTGTATCATTGTTTATCTTCAGAATCATTTTGGCCTTTAACATGCAAGGTGAATTACTTCAATATTAAAATTTGCCATTGTAAAGTGTAGAGTCAGTGTTTCAGTAGATTCATAGGTGAGCTGGTGTGCTCGAGTTACAGCAAGTGACAGAGGGGTTGGTGTAGACAGAGGCGGGGATGTCATAGATCAATACATTGAAAAGAAAGCAATGATGCAGAGTTAGATCTCAGCCATTTTAAGGCAGAAAATAATCATTTTCATGGGAAGAAAATCAAAATATGTAAGTTTGATACACACAGAAGAGCTTTTAGGGGGTTAATCAATGACTGGACAGAGCTAACAACAATTTAGCAATTTAGCTGAACTGTTAAACTACTTGTCTACCTTCTCACCACAAAACTAACACCACATTATTAGTGAAAAAGCAGTTATGCCCCAAAGACTAAACATTTGCATAGAGTATGTGCCTACATACTTTGGGCAACACTCAGTAGTGTGTCAGACACTTTTTCCCTCCCACAGTTCTACTAACACCCTTTACTTATTATGCTCCAGTTCCTTCATTCACGCTGTCTATGAAATTTGCATCACCTGATGTCATACTAGTTGTATTTCTGGAGCAGTGATGCTCTGGCAGTGAGCAGAGCAGCTCCGTCAGACATTACCTCACATCCAGAGAAACACATTTACAGATGCAAACTTACAGACACGTGCACTCTATTGATGCACAAGCACCCTGCAAAACAGTAAAAGACAGATAGTGGTGTGTTAAGGGTGACTAGGCGATGTTTCCAGTATCGTCCTAAGATGATGTGAGGGACCGACTTCAAAAACTGACATTGGACCGACCAGCAGGAAGAGGCCAAGGGTTGGAAAAGAACTGGAAAAAGAATCCACATTGAAGGACCTGGAAAGGCCCAAAACATGTGGCTTCAGCTTCATTCTTTAACACTGAAGTTTACTGACACTTTAGGGATAAATAGCTGCCAAATCAATTAACCCTCTGAACTCTAAGCAGCTTCTGGGTGATTTTTGCTCCTGTCACATTTTTCCTCACAATGGGCTCATTTTTCACTTAAAATCAAGTCGTGCACCTCTATGAAAACAGCACAGCCATGGGTAGAAGTAGAGAGAACTTTGCAGAAAATACTGCACAAAATGTCTTTTGGGCAGTCTAACAAACTTTTAGTGCCGTAAATCATAAAAATAAACAAAAGTTGAATTTCTTTGGTTATTAATTATTCAATAATTTAAAAAAGCGTAATCAACTTGTACATTTTTCAAGTACCTACAGGTGTTACCAATTTTAGAAAAAAAGAAAAAATTGGCAAGGCAAGGGAAGGCAAATTTATTTGTATGGCACCATTCATACACAAGGCAAGTCAAGGTGCTTTACAGAAGCATAGAAACACATTTAGAAAGGAACACTGTAACTAAAATCACAGAATAAATGCAAGACATAAAGACATTAAAAGGAAAGGATTAAATTATAATAGAGATTAAAATCATCGAAAAATAAAGCACAATTTAAAGCCAGTGAAAGTGCATTTTAAAATACAAGAATGAAATAATTAAGAACTAAGATGATTAATCTGAGAATGCTGTAGTGAATTATAATGTTTTCAGGCCTAATTTAAATGAGTTGACAGCTTGCTACTCTACATACTATAGATATTTTACATTTTGAACTTCCATCTTTCCATATTTGTCGTGTAACTGATGTGTGTAAACATAGCCTGTAGTTCAAGCCACTTCAGTCAAAAAATATTTTTTGTTGCATGACTTTGCAGCTTCAAGGATGTGCTGAGGTGTGCAAAAATAATTGTCTTTACTGAACTTGGTAAGCACAAACGGTTTATTTTGTGAGACATTTAGAATAAAGTGATTTTAAAATATTTTGATCACGGCATCACGGATTGGTAGCTCAAGGACTGCTGGAAAGTTGAAAACCTGATAATGACTCCACCAAGGAACAAGGCGGAGTTATGTGACAATTGTCGTACAATTGGCGTCTGTCTGTCGCAACATTACTCAAACATGGATTTGGATGAAATTTTCAGGGGAGGTCAGAAATGACACAAGGACCACCTGATTAGATTTTGGCAGTGATGCAGTTTATAGTCTGGATCCTCGGATTTGTTAAAGATTTCTGTATCATTGCAAGATAGCGGCACAGCGTCACTGGAACTATGACAACGAGTGAATGCAACTTATTGGGACTTATTTGTCTGACATTATACAAGGAGCAATTGATTAAATTCTGAGGGTGTTTCCAAGTCCCATCAATTCCTGCTGCCTGCTACATATTTAGGTGACGCGATCCGGTATCCGTACATAACGTACACATGCAAAACACACACCTGTGCTCAGCATGAGGTCATTTTGTTTGTGGATACATCTATATTAAATGGCCACAATCTTGAAAAAAAATGCTGCATTTCTGACAATTCCATATGCGGGAATGGACAGCCTTGGTGGAGTACTGCGCTCTCTAAGTGCTTTTCTTGTTGTTTTAGTTTTTAATGTATCTGACTCTGATAATGTAAGTGTAGTTCTGATATAATATTACATGGCTTTCAACCCCGCCTAGTAGCTTTTGAGGTTCAGAGGGATAATATATTAAGTAATAATGAAATGATCCCAATGATTAAACAAATCTACTTGACAGGTATCGTCCTCTGGAACGATTACATTCGCCCATCCGATAGCAAAGAACTCGCAGCGGCTTTTCTTATTATCTAAGGGTCAACTTTTCATGCCCAAAACTCTAGCATGGAGAAAAACTCCACAGTGGTGAAGCTGGCACTGACCCTCGTGTCAAGTCGTCCAACTCACATCGAAGCCATAATGAGGCTTTTCCTTCCAGAGGCTCTTCTGCAGTCACTCCTCAAACGACCGCAGGAAATGGAATCTTCTGAACGGATCAAAACAAGTCGAGAGTTGTAAATGGTTTGAGTTTCCGACAAAGACAATGTGCCAGATTCCAGCGCCTTGAGGGACATACGCGTATCACAATGAATCCTCTGTCTGCCTAAAATGTGTGCACAGGAACACACCCACTTGTTCGCACACACACACACACACACACACACACACACAGACACACATATATACTACTATATATACTCTTATAGACCCACACACACACAACACACTCAGTGTTTATTAATCGGTGGAAGATCCTGGGAAACAGTGAAGTATTCCAGTAGTTTTCTAATGGAATCTTTTTCATACCTGTATGTCAGGGCTTAGTGTGCTGCATGCCTCTGCATATCCTGCACTTTTAGTCTAAGTGTGTGTGCAGTCCTGTGGGCCTTAAGGCAGCCTTAGATTTAACAGTTCTCTGCTTTTGTTTGGGGCAAGGTTCAGGAGGGTAATGGAGAAATTCAGTTTGTGCTCATGTGTAGGTGTTTTAGTGTGTGTGTGTGTGTGTGTGTGTGTGTGTGTGTGTGTGTGTGTGTGTGTGTGTGTGTGTGTGTGTGTGTGTGTGTGTGTGTGTGTGTGTGTTCGGGGTCAGGCAGCCCATTAGCAAGACATCCCCTGATCTAATTGCCTCCTTCCAGCAGCCACTTTGACAGCTCTGTAATCTACAGTTACTCACAGGACTCATCATGGTAGGTCTGTTTGTGTGTGAGTTGCAGATGAGTGTGTGTGTGCATACACAGTCAGTGTGTGTGTCCGTTTGTATGCTAACTTGCATATTAACCCCAATATGACCTTGTGCAGTTTCTCTGGGTACAAATATATGCAAAATCTGACAATGGAGTAAACATGTAACACACATGCGTAGTGTGTACAAGTGTAAGAGTTGAACTATAATGTGTAGGATTCAGAGATGTATAGAAATTTCTCACCTGTGTAAGTCACTGGCAAATCCACAGCGTGTGAGCCAACATGGAAAACATGATGATGTCCAGCTGCAAAACCTAAAACTGTCATCGAGTCAGGCAGAACATGTTTTACTTCATGTTGCTAAGTACACAGCTTTTCATCATGTATGACAGTTTATGTATTTAATCTCCAAAATTACACAAATATGGAAAGATTTTCTAATGAGTTTTGATTTCTCAAGTAAGTGCACTGAGGGCATCAGAAATAATGCCATGAATAGTAATTATTTCCCAATTTAGCAATGTGCCTTTAAACCAGCGTCAGTCCTCCTCGGTGCACGTAGAGTTTTTCAACGTACTCGGCAGGTAGGCTGCTCGAAACATCTTGCAGAACTTCCCACGGTTCTTCTGTGGGTTCAGGCCCGCCTCGGTATCTTCTGTCTCTTCATGTAATCCCAGACCGACTGTTGAGATCAGGGCTGTGTGGGGGCTGTACCATCTGCTGCAGAACTCCTTGTTCTTAATGTCACTGATGGTGGTTCTTTATGACTCTGGCTGTATGTTTGGAGTTGCTGCAGAACTGATTTGGGACTGGGCCTCCCTGATGGCACTGCTTGGTGCGTAGGAGTCACCTCTAAAGCGATTAAGAACTGTATGAATGAGTGAGTGAGTGAGTGAGTGAGTGTGCTGCAAATACTTTACCCACCTCATACAAACATGTGTCCAACTTCAAAGTTGCAACTGCAGGTCTTAAAACTTTGTATCCAGGTTCTCAGGCGTTTTCAGGACGCTCACACACATTCACACGTGTTACACTTGGAGAAAGAGATTGGTGGGGGAGTGGGAACACCGAAATAAAAGTCAGCTTTAAAGGGAATGCTTTCATCTTTCCCACAGGCTGGCTGAGAGTCGTCTTATCTCTGAGGCTTGGCCCGGCTATCTAGAGTAAACCACAGTGTCTGCAGAAAGAGCTAAAATTGATGGTGCAGTCCAGTTTCTCCCTGTTAAACATTAGTCCCTGGATTCCCCCTTGGCTTTGTGTGTGTGTGTGTGTGTGTGTGTGTGTGTGTGTGTGTGTGTGTGTGTGTGTGTGTGTGTGTGTGTGTGGCAGTGTGTGGCAGTGTGTGTATTGTGTGTGTGTAGGTTCAGCTGTTTCTAAAGTTGTGAGGACCTCAATGTGTTTACACAGTCACATTTCTTCCTCATGAGGAGAAAAAGCAAGTCCATGTACTGTAAATCATTACATTTTAAGGTGAAGATGTTTTTTAAGGTAGTCATTATGGTTAAGATAGAAGTGTCTAAGAAATGAAATTAGATGAATGTAGTTTCCTCTGAAGCTATGACTTTGTGATGTGTGTGTGTACATGTGTGTGATTACAGCCATCAGGAGATTTCCAAGAAGATAGCACCTGTTCTGCAGAACAGCGGAATAAACATTCCTGCAGATTTTTATGTCTGAGGAAGGTCAGGACAAACAACTCTCACAGGGATAGTGTATGCATTTTAACAGCTATGGACAAGAGGAAGGGGCCAAAATACCAAAGAGACAGGCAGATAGATAAATACAGAGGCAAAAGATGGAATAAACTGGATGGGCAAGCTGTGAGAGAATGACTGACCTCTCCCTTCCTTTTTCTGTCTTACAAACACACAGTCTTGTTGCTCTCCATAAGGACCAGAGCAGTCCTTTGGCTACAATAACCACCCTGGAAAACAGTTCAGTCAAAGCCCCTCTGTTGAACACAGACACACACACACACACACACACACACACACACCCACACACACACCTGCATGTACAAACAAGCCTGAACACCTCAACTCTCCACATGCAAAAATAAAAAGCACACACACTCCCAAACCCGCATCAACAGACTGCCAGCGCCAGCAATTTGCATCTTTTCTTTTTTTTATTTGATTGCGAACAAGAAATCTGACACAACATCTTTTATGAAAGTCCACAGACTCAGCCCGTCCGTGTTTCCCAGGACTCTCTCAAAACATTGTTTTCTGGTCCTGACAGTTACTAGTGTGTGTGTGAAACAAACCGCCTGTTTCAGCTGGAGACTGCAGCTCTCAGAGTCCTGTTTTATTTTGCCGTGTCTTAGCAACAGAGCTGTTTCTGCTTACTTCTCTCTCCACCCTCTGGCCCAAAATCCTCCAGGCTGCTCTTCCACGTGTGTCTCTGTGTGTGTGTCACACATCTGCTTTGCATTGTGGAGGATCTCGAGCGCTGACTGCTCTCTAAGCCCCTGATTCTGTTTCAGCAAGCCAGCGAGACGGGGAGGCAGCGCTCAGTGGAGGCTGTGGTGAAGTGCGTGTGAGGGGTGGAGATGGAGAAAGCAAAGAAAGGGAAAGAGACAGAGGGGGGGAAAGAAGAATAAGATAGCAATGACAATGCTACAATGAAGTCAGAACAGCTGGGGCACATGTAGAAAGAATGTGACTGCTTCATAAGAGAAGAAAAAAAGAGGGGAGAGGTTTAAATAATATGAGCTGTAAAAGTTTTCCAGTGCTTCATGTGAGCAGTAGAGGTTCCATGCTTTGCCTCCTGCAGGGCTGCCGGGTGGGGCTGGACTGGATCGAGCTTTTGGTACACTAGGTGAAGTTCAGAGAGGATGGGCAGGGCCAGGCCAGGACGGAGATGTCTTGTTGTTGCCAGAAGAGGAGAACATCAGTCGGGGGAAGCACTGGGGCGAGGAGAGGGGGTCACCGGGTTTGTTTGGCTGCACCGAAGAGCTGAAGTGTCTACCCTTTTTATTCTCCGCTCCCTCCGTCGATATCATTCCTGCGGGCATTTCTTCATCTCGATAGCCCTCTCACACCTATGCCAGCTAATTATTGAGGCTCACTTGCGATTATTTATTGCACGCAGAGGAGGGAGAGTGGAGGCAGAGAAGTGGAGAAGAGGTGAGAGAAAAGAGTGAGGTTACATGAGAAATGGCTGCAGCCGGTTCCCCATTGCAGTGAAACATTTGGCAGGGGCACTGAACAATCAAAGCTTTAGGGCTGCATACGGGTGTGCGAGGGTGTGTGTGTGTGTGTGTGTGTGTTGCCTGTTAGATTGAGCGAGCAGTGAGTCAGTCTGGCATTAACCCAGAATATCAACTATAGGGTGCTTGAACTTTGGAGAGCTGAGGCACTGCCAAGAGAGCATTGTGTGCTCGTAAAAAAAATATTATCCAACAGCTGCGGTGTGTGTTTGCATGTGTGCTTTGTGCAGTTTGCATGCTCGTATGTGCGTCCACATATGCGTTTCAGCTAAAGTGGAGTCTTTTCAATCAAACTAAAGTGGAGAAGGGAGCGCCAAGAGAGCACTTTAGCCTTCAGATGAAGAGTGATGAGAATAGACCCGTAATTACTAGAGAATTCTTTCAGTCCGCAACCTTCAGCCGAAAAAACACTGATTGTGTGTGTGTCTCATTCATCTGCCCACCAAACTCTGAGTCACTTCTTAAAACCTACATACATGCTCTACAAATACCATATCACGTGTCATCCGTGAGTCGCCGCCTTCTCGTACCCATGCAAACCTCAATGCCATATAACTCGATTCGTTATAGATATAAGCAAGACACTTCTATCCATCCAGTGCTTACAAGACACCAAAATTGTGCCCAGGTCAACATTTTTCTGCACCTTCCTCCTCCTCTCACTGCACTTATGACACATATTTTGCAGCCTATTGAGGAAGAATGTGCTATGATTTGATTATTATGTTACAAATTAAATTCCCAAAGATCTGCCATGTTTTTCCCCCTCTTTTATACAACCACAAGATACGATCAAAAAGATCAGAGATTGTCCCTGGTGTGAGCAGTAACCCTCACAAGTTAGCATGTGGCGTGACATCTCGCGCTAAACACGTCTTTGCAACAACTTGTAGGTGTACATGGTCAACACATTTGGTGAGAAATTTCCTTGCTATTCGACTGTAAAGTAGTAGGGTTGCTGATTTCAAGCAGGGCAGGGAGAGCACCAAAGATGACACATGGTCGGGACACCCAAAATCAGTGACCACGGATGATCAAGTGGAAACCATCACTACATGGCCATTAAGGATAGACATCTGACTTTCCAACACATTGCAGAAACTATGAACATCTTGTCCATTTTGGTTTCCTTCTCATCCACTGATTTTCCTTCACCTGCAAAGAAATGGCGACCAACATTTAAAATTTTTGTGGACAGTGATATAAGGTTTCATAGCATACAGTTATGCCCCACAATGGGAGTTGGGAGAATGAACCTTTTCATAGTATCCTTGTATCTCTTTGGTTATGGTACCAAATTTGGGAATCAAGGAATTTCAATTTAATTGGTATCGACTACTATGTCTTTTTATGACATCAAAAGCACCCCCCTAGAAACTCGACATTAAGCACCCTATTAACATGCAGCGCTTAATGTTTATCCTGTAAAATCTACTAACTGTTGTACATATAACAGTAACATCTTAGCAACCATTCTGCCTGTGAGAATGAACAGTTTCCTCTCTGGTCTTATGCATTTTTCAGACTTACTTGGACGGTAACAACTGTTCCAACTGGGCAATCACATTAGAACCACCATCCACTTCAATAATCTACTGCAGTCTTCTTCTTCTTTTCCTTTCGGCTTTTCCATCAGGAATCGCCACAGCGAATCATCTGCTTCCATCTAACCCTATCCTCTGCATCCTCATCTCTCACCCCAACGCACTTCATGTCCTCTTTCACTGCATCCATAAACCTCCTCTTTGGTCTTCCTATAGACCTCCTTCCTGGCACTTCAAACCATCCCTCTATCGATCAGTCTGGCCTCTCTGGCTTTATCTCCAAAACATTTACCATGAGATGTCTCTCTGATGTACTCATTCCTGATCCTATCCATCCTGGTCAAAGAGAACGTCAACATTTTAATCTCTGCTACCTCCAGCTGCCTCCTGTCTTTTCCTCAGAGCCGCTGTCTCTAAACCATACAACATCACTGGTCTCACCACTGTTTTGTACACCTTTCATTTCATTCTTGCTGATACTCTTATTACAATAATCTCCTGCACTCCATACCTAGCCTATACAAATAAGTACAAACTTTGCAACTATGGAATAACTTTGCAAACATCTTAGCATTTCAATGTCTTAGCACTGACTGTGAGGAATAAAGGTTTGATCACAAAAGCAACTGCCTATTACAACCACCTAGAAAACCATTTAGGAACCATCTAAAACTTCAAAAAACCTCTAGCATATACACCAATCAACCACAACATTAAAACCACCGACAGATGACGTGAAAAACTTTGAAAAATTTGCTATAACACACTGTTCTGCTGGGATATCTTGGTTCCTGACATTCATGTGGACACGTACCACCCGTCTAAACATGTACACCCCCATTATCAGTGGCACAACAGCTGCTCAAGGAACACAACAAAGAGCCCAAGGCATTGACTTGGTCTCCAAACTTTCCAGACCTCAGTCTGATTGAGCATCCATGGGATGTGCTGGAACAAGTTCAATCCACGGAGGCCTCAAACGGATCTGCTGCCAGCGTCACAATGCCAGAGGTAGCGTGTCAATGCCCTAATGGCCTACAGCTCTTCATGGGGGCATGTGTGGCTCATGGGGTTCCTACATTATATTAGACATGTGGTTTTAATGTTGTGGCTTAATTTGCAACTACCAAGTAAATCACCACTTAGCAACCATTTTGCTGCTAGAGGTGCTTAATTGAAGACCCGGCAACCAGCTACTAAAATCTGAACAACCACATCAGACTATTCTGTAGTACATAATGGTCTGGCTGCACCTTATTATCATTCTGCTATATGGGGGAGAAAAAAACGCTCTGGCTTTTTTTGCATTTCTTTAAACCAATCACAGTCATCTTTGGCAGAGCTAGACGAAGGATGTTTTGGTGTTCCCTTTAAATATGATGGCAGAATTGTTTTGGTGGAACATTTGCATGATCGGGGGATGAGTGCTGTCATTAAAATGGATATTTATTATTATTGCTTTGCTGCATGATCCATAGGCTGTACAAAATATGAGATTTTCAATGTGGTAGGTTGCATTTTGAAAATGATAACAGGTAGATAGTGCAAGAAGATCACAAAACTGACTGAAATGAGCAGAGAATTGCAGGCTTATACCTGCAGTCTACATCCTGGAGAGTCAGACTAAGCAAGCAAATTTCCACTTTGGCACAGAGTAGAACAACATTATCTTGTTTGTTCTTCAAAATATCTTCCATTTTTCCCTTCCTGTCTTTTCTCACTCTCTTTAGACACACAAATATTTTAGCTTTGCTCGTTTATGTGGCCACAGCTGGGCCATCAAAAACATTACTGGAGAGCCTGTCTGCATTCCCCCGACTCAACTTATCCAGCACCCAAAACTGTCTGCAGGCATTTGCACGTCCAACTGTTACTGTCTGTCCGTTTAAAGCTCCAACTATAACTTATTTTAATGGCAAGATTGATGTGAAGATATTTTTAAATAACGGTATCTACTAATGTGGCTTTTTTGAAGTCTCATATGCACAGAGAGAGAGAGTCATGTTCATACAGACACATGGATTCTGTTAATTTCCAGGTGGGGAGTGTGTGTGTGTGTGTGTGTGTGTGTGTGTTCAGAAGGTCTAGTTCAAGACAAAAATCTGGTCCTTGTCCTTTCTTGACCTCCACAGACACACACAAAGGACAGACACACACATGCACACACACATGCATGCACACACACACACACACACACGCTGCTCGGCTAACGGCCTGTGGGCAGTAATATCAGAGACAGTTGGTGTTTTTGCAGCACTTAGCGGCCCAGTATTCCCTTACCACAACAACATCCAATCACCTGCCAGCGCCTGACCCTTGACCTACGCTACAGAGCCGGGGATAGAGAGGGATCGAGTGCATGCCAGAGTGGGATAGGGTGGTCCACAAGCCACCGAGTTGAAAGGCTCTGCTTTGCCTCCAGGCAGGGAGACCTCAACAAAGCCTGTAACCTCTCAGCAAACATGAGTGATTAGAGGGAGCGAGAGAGAGAGAGAGGGAGGGAGGGAGGGAGGCTGTTAGCTGTTCATCGATACACTACATTAGGCGGGTACATGGATGACTATCTTTTCATTACATATGTGGACAGAAGAACCTCCCTGAGGGATTTCCCCTCCTCTCACTCCTCTATCTCTACATCTCACCCCTCTCCTCATCATCCCATCTCACCCCTCCTCCTCCTCCTGCCCTGATCTGAAACACACCAAACGTCTTCTAACCATCCATCTTCTCTCTATTCCTGCTTTCCTGTCCCTCCCTGGTTGTTTCATCAGCCCGAGCCAGATTTAGGAATAAATCAACTCTGGCCTAAATTTCTGGTATTTTTTTCTGCCTTTGTGTGCAGCATGAAGTTCCTACCAAATCTGATTTCAGGTAATTAAGATGGTGCTTTCCTGATTAGCATGTGAGACTCTCTTTCAGGAATTTTTCCATCTTCCTCTTATCAATCCATCAACTGCTCGCCACTATTTACTTCTTTGGTTGTAATCTGTAGATTTTATCCTTCGATTTCACTCCACCACAGCCATTTAAAACAATAAGCTAAATGGAAGATAGCCAATTTATGGGATGGGACTCGTACTATAAGCCATTACCATGAAATCTGTCTTTTTATTTAATTACTGACATTCCCAAGGGCACAAACACACACGGATACGTATAACACACACACACACACACACACACACACACACACACACACACAGGTCTAGTGTTTTATATGAGTGGTAAAGAAGTGTATTGGTTGGTGGACAGGAAAATTCATTAACTACTAAACTGCACTAGATGATAGTGATGTGTTGATAGGGAAAAATACCGTGTGTGTGTGTGTGTGTGTGTGTGTGTGTGTGTGTGTGTGTGTGTGTGTGTGTGTGTGTGTGTGTGTGTGTGTGTGTGTGTGTGTGTGTGTGTCTGATGGGAATCAAGCTGAGAGAGTAGAGGGAAAACAATGATTGAATTCTGGGCTACACTCGTGACTCAGTGCTTTATTGGTGCAAATCTCCTTCTCAGAACCACTAAGTGGAGCGAATAAGTGCGTCTTACGTATCTTACTCTGTGTGTGTGTGTGTGTATGTGTGTGTTTATGTCTTCCCTCTTTGTGTATCAGTGCATGTGGACACAGTCTCATTAACTAGCACTAATTCATTATCAGCCATAAACAATCATCTCACCACGACGGCTTCATTTCTTCCAATAAGCTTTTACGTTAAACCTCTGCTTATTTCCTGTCATGTAAAGGCAGCTCTATTGTAAATGTGTTGGGAGGAAAGTCATCACTTACTGTTTCCAGGCACTCAGCGAAAAAAGGCTTAACCAGAACACTACTATAAATTCTGGAAACACAAGCCGAGTCCAACTGCTGGCACTGACAGGGAAACATTCCCACTGTCTGTGACTTCAGGACTGTTTTTACTATGTTGGTTTGACTGTTAAATGCTCTTCTACTGTCTTCAGTGCACTGTAAAAAATTATGGTTTTATTTGTCTTTTTTTAAAATTAATTTACTGTCATCTTCCAGATTTCCCTTGTTTTGTTGAATTACAGACAACGATTTTTGTTAATAAGTTATTTAATATTAATAACCTTACAAAACCAACCCAGAACTGTTGATATTATCCACATCAAATATCTATATTTTTGTAAATGATAATTAATTCTTTTACTATGTTTCACCATAAAATTACTCTATTTTTTACTGTATGCATATTTGACAGATATGTGCCATTATACAAAAGAAAAATCATATATATTAAGGATTGGAAGAAATCACTTTTAACTATTATTTTACAGATTTGCTTGATTACATTGCAAATAATATCTAGTACTATCACAGAAAGAAAGCACTGATTGCATTGCTGACTGTAAAAAAAATTATTTCTTAGTAATTAATTCTTTCACAAAAATTAACCATAAATTTTTTTTACTGCATTTAAATCAGCAATGAATATTATTTAATATTTACCCTTGTTCAAAATAAAAATCATGTGTAATGAGTGGAAAATTGCAAAGAAAAAATTTACCTGTTTACAGATTTTTACTGCTTTGTTAAATAACACAAGTTCTCATAAAATGACAGAAAAATATTAATTTACATGTTAACTGTCAAAAAACAAACAAAAGAAAAACTGCCCAATGATCAAAATGTCTCCATTGACAGTAGTTGTTTTAGCAGCGTGACCATAAAATTGTGCTGTTTTAATGCACTAAATATAATGTACTATATATATTTTTTTTTTTGTAAATTTTTATTTCAAGCGTTTTTTTCTTCAGCGTATTATTTCTGGCACCCTTGCTGCCGTATATTCATTTTTTACGGTGTATGGCACTAAATCAAGCAAACAACAATTTTGAACTGTGGCACATCCTTGGCCATAGCTGGTAAACTTTTCGGTCCAGATTCTCTTGTTATCGTCTGATCTGCTGCATTATCACTGAATTACCCTACTTGGTGTGTCTGTGTGTAAACAATTAAATTTAACTATTTTTTCCTGCGTACACTGTGTATGTGTTTATACATGCAGTATAAGAGCCACCGCCAGTGTTAGACATTCAACTGTGAGAGTTAAAGTTAGGATTAGAGGTCAGGGTGTCAGTGAAAGGTTCTGATCTGTGTAGAGGCATAATAAAGAACGTTATGTATGTCCAGAGTGTTACGGGAAAGGTTGCAGTCGGCTGGACTGTCACACCAAAGCAGCAGCTGCCTGTCTGGCGGCCTCGCTCTCTGGCTCCAAGTCCACCGGCTGGCGTGTCTGAGGGCTAACAGGGGCTAACTGGATAGAAGTGAAGGATTAAGCACCTGGACATCACACAAAGCAGCCTGCCCGCCTCGACACGAGAGGGATGTCATCACCTGGATAAGTGATACTGGGGGGGTAAAGCAGGGCGGAGAGCAACAAGAGGAGGAGAAATGTTAGCGAATGAAAGAAGTAAGCTACAGTAGTGGGGTTGAAGCCAAATGGAGGAGGTTGGTGTTGGGTGAGCTGTGTCCAAAACGCCCGGGGAAGTAATAAATTATGATCTACGGTTGGCTATTAATCAGCCAGATGTGAAACAGAGCAGGTAGAACATGTTGCACAAGACAACAGTTAACAGAGAGGAGAGGAAAGGAGAGGAAAGGAGAGGAAAGGAGAGGAAAGGAGAGGAGAGGAAAGGAAAGGAAAGGAAAGGAGAGGATTGAAGGGAGGGAATCCCCTCTAATTGGCAGCATGGTGCGATTTCGTCAAGCCGAAGGTCACACTTTGGTGTCAGAGTCTGGACCTGTGGTCAAGTTCAGCAACACGAGGTTCAGCATCGTCCATCACCGCAGTTTTATTAGGCTTCTTTTCTGCTGACCTGTTTGTCTGACCGTGCTTGCTTTATTTATAGATGTACACTGCCAGTCAAAAGTTTGGACAGACCTTCTCATTGAATGATTTTTATTTAATTATTTTATACATTGTAGATTAATACTGAAGACATCAAAACTATAAAAGAGTACAAATGGAATTATGCTGTAAATAAAAAAGTGTTAGTCTTCAGTATAGATCTGCACAGTACAAAACAAGAAAAGCACTCATAGAGCGCAATGCTCTGTAATACTTTGTAATACGATCAGCTGACGTAGCGTTCACTTGTTGTCATAGTTACAGTGACGCCTGGCTGTTATCCCGCATTGATACAGCAATCTGTAACAAATCCGTGGATCCAGACTAAAAGCCACATCACTCCCAAAATTTAATCAGTTGGTCCTTTTGTCATTTCTGACCTTCCTTTAAAATTTCATCCAAATCTGTTTGTCTGTTTCTGAGTCATGTTGCGCACAGATAAGCAGACAAACAGACAAACCCACACCGATCGTCACATAACACCGCCGCTTTCCTTGGTGGAATAATAATACAACTAAATAAAAAGCACTGAATGAGAATGTGTGTCCAAACTTTTCACTGGTACTGTATATATTTAATATCTTAACAACATCTGTGCACAGAAAACATTAAAACTACTTTTTCCTTTGTGCATTTATGTTACACGCTAAACAGTGCTATTTGCTTCAATCATGTGACAGCATATTTTTTTAAGCTACTATCAACAGACAAACATTTTTGTCTGTTCCTTTCAAAACCATTACAAGTCATTGCTGAAGGCTACATTTGTTACATGATGCAATAATGCTTTGGCAAAGTTTGGTTTGCTGTATTTTTAAAAACGATTTGATATTTTACTGATTGTCCCTGCTTGGGTAAATTACAGATAACACCTAAAAAAATGACAGAAAAAAAAAATTCATTCACATGCTTACCGTTACATAACAAGCCAGAACTGGAAACAACTCCCACAACAAAACCTGTATGTAGACAAATGGTATTTTGTTTTACAGTCAAGTTTAACTATAGAATTACACTTTTTTTCTTTTTGCTGTATTTATATCTCTAAAAAAATCATCATTTACATATGTTTGCCATTTGAAAGAAAAGTTATGTATATTAAAGATTGAAAAAATGGCAAATAATTTTGTTAACTATTATTTTAGATTTTTTCTGTTCTGTTAAATTACAGATAATATCTCGTACAATCATCAAACAGTTTTTAACTACATGTTGACAGTATTTTAAAAAGCATCCGTAACAGTAGGCAATGTCCAGAACAAAAATCTGTATTTTTACAAATAGTAATTAGTTCTTTTTCAACATATGATTTAGACTGATGTACTGCAGTCTAATCTTGTTTTTGTATCTTATTGTATTTTACACTTATTTTTACAGTTATTGCAGGTTTTTTTTTTAATGTTACAGTATTGCATTGGTTTGTTAAAATAAACACTAGAAGAAAAAATAAGCACTAAGGTGTAAAAATAATGAATTATTACGTGATACTAGGTAATCAATAGCTATAAAGATGAGGTTATAAAATTATATGTTCAGAGATCGAATGGATGATAATGTCTACATAATATAAATGCATTGTTTGCACGTCTCTGTGATGGTATGTTCTTTTGTCTCTCTGCGTGTTCTGTCAAACCCCTTGCCAGAGCAAGCCAGGTGAACTATGGAAAGAATTATTTATGATCTTGTTATTGGGATCTCACCGCTGAGCTGCACAATATTAATAGCCGATGCTTTGCTTTGTGATTGCGTGTGAAAGAGCGGAATTTCAGAATTATTACCTCTCAGTCGAAACGTGAAATAGAAATCAATAAAAGTCAGTTGCAGGATCGAGTTCTGTGAACAGATGGATTTTAAAAAAAGACACTTCTGGAATGAGTGTAAAAGCAAGTCTGAAAACGTCCTTTCTGTTTTGGAGTCTGGCTGCATGTGAGTGACAGGAAACTGTCTTTGTTGTTAAGTAAACACTGTCAGGAGCAAAGATGTTGCACTCAAACCAGTACAGAAACTATGAAGCGCGCACACGCCTTATTTGCATACGTGTGTGTGCATGTGCCTGCATGCGCACAAGTGCACCGCAAATGTGTGTTTGCCTTATAAACAGAGGGGAAACAAGGACAGTTGTCGCTCATGGCAACAAGCGTGTGAATGTGGCGCTGGATGTTGATCTTTCATACTCTGCTGGATGTACCTCGCTCTCCCCACAACATTTCTCCTCTCGTGCCTGCTCTTGCGGCAGTGGAGGAGAGGAGACGCCTCTGTAAATGTTTACTGTATGAGAGTTTGTTAAAGATGTGACCGGAGACTGATAAACATAAAACATCTGGACACAGACCCAACATCTGCTGCTATAAGGACAGTTGACATAGTGAGAACCGCTATAAGAGAAACACTGAAAGAAAACGAGTGAAGGAAAACAAAGTGGGAATTGTGGAGTCGAGCTTAGAAACATCACCTGATTTAATCCCCTGACTATGAAATGATCTACATTTTACTGGAAATGACAACATAACATTTATCTCTACCTTTCTTTCATAGAAAAACAGCTGAAGGCTTTAGGAGTCCAGCACCCAGTGCAAGGGTGGGCCATGCAGAACAGGGAAAACAAAGCCAACGAGGAGCAGATGTTCCAAAAAAAAAGCACACACACAAAGACACACTGATGCAAGCACACACATTTGGAGTATATAGTTCTTGTCCTAGAACCGAGACCACACCCTCACCCCTTCTAAACACACACAGACTCACAGTGAAGGAAAAAAGAGAAGTTAGGGAACACATAAGATATCGAAAAGCATCCTCTGAACCACACAGGACTTTGCAACTTTACAGAAACATTACTATTTTCTCAGTAGCGTTTATGCTTCTTCTAGCCTTCCTGACGTGTGTGTGAGATTCATTCTGATCCATAATCATCAGAGGAAACAGCTGCATGGACCAGTGTGGGTTGAAAGGGGTGGGATTCGCAGATAACCTCCGACTTCTTGGAGAGGAAGCTTGGAGAGAACCTCAGGAAGCTGCTCTCAGGACCCGACGCACAAAACAGGTCCTGCGTGTACAGCGGCAGAAAAAACAAACACAGCTTTCAGGTGCACAGTCACAATGACTCGAGTGTTGTGTGCATCAGCACCTTGCCGGATTTTTTAGGACACGGCGCGGTGCACGTGCAAAAAGTTCACTCGGCAAGTTTGTGGATACAACAAAACAGCCACATATATAACGTGGTATGTTTTTAATACGTGTTAATTTAACACCTGAACAGTTTTTGCAACACCTTCACAAACAAAGTCATCAATCAATCAGTCAACAGCCCATCACACTATTTGCTCAGTATGTTCCCAAACTCTTGAGCAGTTCTCTATTAAAAAAAATAAAAACCCCACCTCAGGCGAGGGGAGGAGAACTTGGCCCTGTGCCTCTTTTTCAGAGCCTCTGCACAGAAAGGAAGCAGCCTGAGTAGTTTCATTGTGAGTTCTTCCTGCAGCTCTTGAAAGGCAGAATCATGCTGCACTGGGGCCTGTCCTCCTATCAGGGATTTGTTTACATCAGTCACCAAACACACATGTCCAAGATGGCAAAGTCACAGCCGAAAAGTTCAAGCATGTTGGCAGAATGGCGCCCAAAACTGGCGTACGGCTGTGAAATGCCAAAGTGGTGGTTTATTGTCCAAACAGGTTGGCCTTCTGGGTAGCAGCGCATTCCTCACGTGCTTTTATGCTCTTCATGTGCAACATCTAAATACCACTGTCAACATATAATCCATAAACTTTAATTTAAGGTGGCTGTAATTTATGGTATTGCTTTTGGCTCAGGTTTGTAACTGATGCTGCAGATCCTGCGAGGCCTGCGAGGCGGCTGTACGTGACACGGAGCTCTTTCGATCTGCGAATTTCACATTCTGGTTGAAAGAGGGAGGATGGTGCCGTCTCTGGGGCTACACTGGTTTCACTTCTCCGCTTCGCAAAACCACACAGAGAAATACGTCCCCTCACATAACCACGTTGACACACAAACACACTCACACACAGCTGAGGGCGGGTGTACGTCAAAAAAAGCAAACAGTGGAATCCTACTCTCCTATAACGTCACGCGCCCACTGCTGCCCGACATGGCACCCAGAACGACAAAGACAGCAGGGCGCTTGTGATGAGCTGAATGAAAGTGTGTGAGTGTCTGACAGCTCCTACGTGGACTGACAGTGACGTCTGGCTATTCTCTCCACCTCCGTCTGTTTCTCCATTTCAGCATCCCACACTCTAGACACACAGAGCACAATGGGATGGCTGAAATTTAAGACAAATATATTAAAGAAACTGGAAAAGCAATAATAAAAAAAGGCTGGTATTCAGTTCCAATATAATCGCTCCCAGACTCAGGGGAATAAGACACAGCTGTGTTATCATTGGTGTGTGTTAAAGACTCTGACACACATACGTGCACAATGGGTAATTACTGCCAGTTAGACCGCTCATTTGTTGCTATTACGCCAAAGCGACTTCCTCCGCTGCCCATTTGAATGCCCATCAGTCTGGAAATACCATTTAGATACGGGGGCTTGACAGGCGGGACACAATTTAGCAATTAAAGGAAATTTATCAATCAGGTGCATTTTACTTACGACCACCTGCTGTAATGTGTTTGCAAATAAGCACCAGACAAATGCTGCATTTATTCAGCACACCTGCCACCTCTGACACCCCAGAAATACCTTATAATCCACATGCAGTTAAGCAGAAAGGATGTGGTCCACACTGTGAAGGGCTTGTAGCACTAATGGGTGCATTTGTGTCTAAGTAAGTTGATTTTACAGAGCTTCACAGTGTGGATTTTAAAGGTGAATGTTCATTTTGAGAAATAGGCTTTTTCATGTGTCTGGCAGGGTGTCCCACAGGAAGATTGATAACACCTTCATGTCTGTGCAGCAAATAGGAAGCTACTGCCAGCGTCTTGTAAGCGAAGCCGGCCTTAAAAAACTGGAGAGCAGCTACTCATCTGACTCTGCCAGTGAATAAGCTCAAAATGTCAAACTATTGGTTTATTGGGTTAAGGTGGTAAATGGAAACATGAGCAGAAAGCAGGAAGAGATGCTTTGAGAAAAGCTGAAAACTTCTTTGAAAGTAAAAAATAACATGAAATGCAGTTTCCAAAGAGCTAAACAGCTAAAGGCAGAAAGAGGTGTAGTATGATAAAGTCTGCACGATTACCTTTGCGTGCTGAAACCAGGGAGACAGGCGGAATTTTGCAGAACTACTGAGGCATCTGATACCCAAAGATTATACACGGTTGTTGACCTAGATTTTAAAAAGAGAGAAACACAAAGGAGAGAAACAGAGGCCTCTTCACATTCATTATTAAAGCATGCTGCTAAAACACACGGCGACACCTCCGTGGAAGAAATAAGAAACAGGAGAAGTGATGAGCAGAAAGAAACAGTGAGAGGAGAAGAAGCCTGACTGCATGTTGAACTCAGGTAACCTGGAATGTGGGACCTGCATGATGGTTCTCAGAGTGAGTTTTAATTGGTTGCCAACCACAGATCATCAGATTAGACTCAGATTCAGAGAAAAAAGAGCTGTCACTATTATTATTCTATCTCAGTATGAATAAAATGTGTCTATTTATAGTATTAGTATTAATATTAGTAGGCCTATCTCTGTTAGCATTGCTATTAGTATTACTTTTTGCATTGGTTTTGGTCGTAGTATTGCTGTGTGGTGTGTGTTCGTTGGTATCAGTCAAGTTTTCCTGTTTAATATGAAATAAGAGATGCCAACTGAATATTGATCAGAGGAATGCTGTGATGTCAGCTATCGGTTTCCTGAAGGGCAGTCAAACACTGACGGCCCTTTAATTCAGGACACAACAAAACCGTTATTGCGCTCTGAAACCTATTATTTCCAGAGGCTTACAGTAATGCTTTAGCGCTGTATGAAAAGTTCAAATTAGCTGAACTTTGCTGTGACGAATATCCAGGTGACTAATAGAAATGAAACCTCCAGTCAGACATGGAAGACAAAACAGAAGAATAGCTTATGTGTGAATTCTCTCAATGATTCGACAGAAGTTTGTGTTTGTTGTAGGGCGTTAATTTTAATTATTTACCGAAAAAAAACGCATAAAAAATGCATTTAATCATACCTTTTTCAGTTCCCTAATTTCTGGCACACTATAACACTGATGCAGACTCCAGCCCAGTAGGTGGCGGTAATGAACCTAAAGTCTGTTACACAGGACGCACTGAGTGACTGAGTGCACGAGAAAGCTGGGTGAACAGTCATGGAAGATGAGACTGAATTGAGCTTGTTGGGCGAAAAGTTTTCTTTTTAAAATCTTCCTGATAGCAGCTTGAATAAAAGCGTAGTTGTGTGCAAATTCTGCAACAAGGAGTTTTCTTATCACACTTATCAGCACTTAAAGCCAACGGTATCACCTCAGTACAAAACATGTTGCTGCGAGCACCACAGCTAACGTTGGTAACACTGGCTAACGTTATGGCTAACTCACTTTTGGAACAAGCCTGAAGTGGCCATTTGAGGAACTGCAGTATTGACACTTTAGTTTTGCCTTCATCTTTCACTCCCTGAGGTTGCCATTCATGGTGAAAACATTTTGTCAGTATCTTGTCAATGAATAAAGAAAATTTGTACTTTATTGTTGTTGGAGCCCATCTCAAGTGGCCATTTCCAGGAACTGCAGTTTTTGGCACTATTTTTGGGGAGTTTCAGTCCTGGAGGTTACGTTTTGTGTTGACCACATTTTGTCACTTTCTTGCCAATGAATAAGGAAAGTCCGCACTTTATTATTGAGGTTTTATGTAAGATTTTACCCAAAAATGTCATATATTGTCATGTAGAATTGATGATTCAAATATTTCACAGCATGGTGGACAGAGGCAATTATAGCTGCTGGGTCATGAAGAAGCATGTGGGATGTGTCCACATTTTATTGAGTATCAGCAGAGCTTCAACAGCTGCTTGTAATCTCCTTGACACAGGTAAGTGATCAAAGAGTTGCTCAAGGATAATTTCATCCTGGACAAAAGAGAAAAACCTGAACTTTCAGGGTGGCCTGTCTCTTCAACAACTTACCCTCCAGCTGTTAAAGAACACACTGGTCTTGGGAAGTGTCTTGAGAATTCCACAAAACCCACTGGGAACTGAGGAAGCGCACACCAACTTTGCAGCGAGGTTATTCATCAGGCCCTAATTCAAACACACAAATATATCTGGGCCTTCTGGTCAGACCACCTGACCTTCGACGCCATCGTAATGGTCTGCCTGACAGAGCCAAAACACACAGCCTGAGCAGCCCCATGGGCCAGTCTGTGTTTTCTCAAACATGCACACGCACACACCCACCAACACACACGTACAGGGTTAAACAAAGACACACACAAATGCACACACATGCATGTGTGCACACATTCTCAGTATGCGATAAGAGCTGTAGCCCTTAACCTTCTGTGATAGAGGGAGGACTTTAAGTGCAGACAGGAATCCAACTGCTCACTCAATCACTCGGTGTGTGTTTGTATGTGAAGCACGGACAGTATGTGCGTACATGAGCATGCAGTGGAGTTTCGGCTGAGCTTTTTTTTCTGTTTCTCTCTGACAAACCAGTCGGACTGCACACATATCTACACACGTGCACACAAAGAGACACACTCATGTAAGTGTGCTAAAGTAGAGAAGTGATTTGGGAGAGATTTCTCACGGCTGGAGTGCCCCTAGCCACACTGAGCAAATACAGATTAATGATTGGTTGAGAGGGTGGAAGTGCATTCCACAGAGTTAGCCACTGATCGCGGCTACCTCAAACTGAAATTATAGGTACATGCAAACACAAACACGCAACATGCTGCAAGATCAGTATCTCTTCTGAGAACTGTGCAAGAAATTAGTAAGAAATTAGGCTCTCGTACTCACCCCACTCCCATTTACTGGACAAGTTCGTTGTACACTGCTTACTCAGAATCACAAAGACCTTTGACTCCTACATGAAGGTCATTAAAATCCTTGCACATATACCGTAAAACACACAGCGACACATTAATTTACAAGAATCTAATCCAACCTCAAACAAAAATCAGACACTGTATACCAGCATTGATCTCATAAATTCTGAAGCCTGAGCAGATACTAGATACTTAAAAAGCTCAATTTAGAGCAGCAGTCCCTCCTGCTCAGACCATTATTCTTGCCTGTACAGTGATAAATGGAGCTGAAGCAGGAATAAAGCCATAGTTAAATTGAAAATATAAATTGTGCTGCACGTTCAAGCAAATATATCTACTACACATTCGTCAAACCCCAGTGTAAACATTAAAGATGAATGAATTGTGGAGTCGGACCACATGAACTGGAGCTTCTGGCTTCCATCACTGTGCTGCAGGGCTGCCCATTACACCAGGCGCTCTGCTCCTGCATGCTTGCGATGGCACCTAGACTGATTTGACTGTGTGTCTGTGAGCTTGCACGTAATTCCTCAGGCAGCACCTGTGTATCGTTTGTCAGAAGGGTCAGGTTTCATGCTCAAAGAATTGATAGCCTTTCAGCAGCCTCAGCGATAACTCAGCTAAGTAATGTCATGATTAACTGAGGAACCACTGATGATTGATTTAGATTCGCAAACGGCGAACAGGAAATAAAAACTCAAAATGAAATCGAAGCAACACATTAATTAGGGGAAGTTCTTATCTGTCACTTCAGTCTCATAGCTCTGAAACTCACTGCATTCTGATTGCAGGCATTTGCTGATACATACAGTGAGATTTATGTTGTTGGGTTCACTGAATTTTATCACTGACTACATATAGTGTAGAAAATAAAGTAGCTCTAGAGTTTGAAAGACAATTACCTCAAAAGCGTGCTTGACTAATGGCACTAAGTAACTACAATCTGAGGTGGTAAAATTTTGACATCTCGATGTAATGTTATATTTGACTACAACCTTCCTAAATACTGCTGCAGACCACGTACACCCTACACTGTGGCAGTGGCCTCTCCCAGCAGGACACTAAGCCCCGATACACTGCAAATACTGCTCAAGAATGGCATTGTTGCGTGGGCCAGACCTCCAACTTTACCAGATTGGCTCCCAGTCTGTTTGTAAATCCACAGGATGCACCACGACAAGTCCAATCCACGGAGGCTCTACCTTGAAAGCCATAGAGCTCAAATTACCAGGACACCCCAAGAGGTTTTGTGTCTGAGCTATTTTGGCACCGCAAATAGGAGCTACACAATAGTAGGCAGGTGGTTTTAGCGATACAATACTGTATACCGCACATTTATGTAGTATTAAATAGTAGTTTTCATGACCTTGCATGTCCAACTCACATATGTGACTGTTGTTTTCAGATTAAGTGTAGACAGTCTGTATGGTTCACTTCCTAATAACAACAAAGTACATACTATTCCAGATTTGCACTGCTGCCCGGCTCTAGTGTGTGTTCCTGCTGATAAACAGTACCACTTGTCCCAACTACTGTTTTCAAGTTCATTTTTACCAGGAGACAAAGAGTCCATTTATCTAGAGGGAGGCAGAAAAGAGAGAGAGACGGTGAAGGGTGACAGAGAGAGAGAGAGAGAGAGAAAGGGGGAGGAGAAAGAGAGCGAGGACAAGGCTGAATGTTGGATGGAGACAGAGGAGAGAAAGACCACTGACAGGAGAACTTTCCAAAACAGCAGATCCTGGAATGTTGGTGGAAGGTGCCACATAGCTCCAAATATTTGTTGCTCGGTCGGCACGGCAACAGGACAACCAACATGTTTATTAGCAAATCCCTTACAATGATACCAGAGAGCCGAGAGCGGGGAGGGAACACCCAGAGCAGAAGCATGTGGACTGTGATACGGTCCAAAAAAAAAAAAAAGTCACTTAAAGAACAAGCGAGGCGAAAGGCTGTTGTGAGTTTCATTGCTGACATTGTGCAAGGAAGGTACACGTGCCAACATGTGCACACACACACACACACACACACACACACACACACACACACACACACACACACACAGGTAGACACAGCAGTGAATGGAGTAACACTCGGAAACAGTACAAACTACTGTCACTTAACTATGTGGTGCTGCTTTCTGCCTTCAGCCTCACCCAACCAGAAACAAACAAACACACATAGAGAGAGATCTGAAGCTCTCTTGTGGGTTTCTATTCAATATGTGATAATACATACAGCCAGGTGATCAAATCAGAAAATATCATGTGTGACAGAGTCCCGTCCACTGAGCTGAGTATTTTCCAGCACTGGCAGATTTTGGCAGACAAAGTGTTTATCCTCGATTTAACCAAGAGTTAGTTTAACCTTTGCTGAGTTTCAGTGTTGTTGCCATGGTTACAGGCATTACAGACTATAGGATCCCATAAACACTGAACGTGAGGGTGTATAACTTTCATAGAAAAAACACGTACACTTTTCCTCTTAAACATGAAAAACTGAATTCATAAGTAATTACACGTGCAATTCGTCAGTTTAATGCACTCAGGAGTTTTGCTGCTACAGCCTCACCTGGTCTTGGGTAAAAAGCAGCTTATTGAGGCTAATGAATCACTTAAATGAATCACTTTTTTGTTGTACAGTGTACTTAGATGTTAGTTTTTATTATAGTAGATGTTAGCTTTTATTATAGTATTTACTTTATCTTTATCTTTATTTTTATCTTTATTTTTATCTCTACTATTTGTTAAATGTTTAATGTAGCAGCATTGCACCGAGTCATATTCCTCGTTTGTGAACCTCATGAACAATGGCAATAAAACTCATTCTGATTCTGATTCTGATTCTGATTCTGATTCTGAAAACAAACTTTAAGTCGTTGTTGCTGTGCATTGCTGCATTTTGCTTTATCATTTAGTATAACTGTCACTTGTGGCCAAAGTTGCATGAGTTTGTGTTAGTTACTTGGGGCAGAAATTAAGTGCAGATTAACCAGGTGTTTATTCACCAACAATGAACATCCTAGACAATAATGCTGTCAAGGTGGCAGGATGTTATATAAATCTCTCCAAAAAAATACATCTGCATACAGCTAAAATGCATTCTCTTTTTGGAAGAAACAAACATTTCCAAATTTCAGTTTGAAAGAGTTGCAAAGTCCATGTGAAGAGTCAGGAGGGGTGGATGTAGGCATAAGGCAGCAACAGGACTTTCACCCAACAGACTGAGTTTCATGTCCTGTGTGAGAACATTACTCTTAAACGTAGGTTTCATTTTCACTCATTGTTCTATTTTGGTTTTCACTCACTGTTTGGTTAGCTTTGGACAGTAAAAGTACACGGTTACATCTGACAAAATGTCATGCTTTGGTTGACCAGTTCACAATGATAACTACTTGTCATAGGCTTGGTTATGTTTGGTAACAAAATGACTTGGTTAGGTTTAGGAAAATAGCACAGTTTGGTTTAAAATACAGCCCTTTAACAACACGTTTCAGGCTTCATCTCCATTTCAGGACAATCAGAGCCTCCCGGAACCTTAAAATGATCTTCATGCTGCCTGGGGACTCTTTTATCCTGAACATCTCAGACAGGAAGCAACAGAAGATGTTAAAAACTCAACATGATCAGCTTTAAATAGTAGCTAAATGTTCTTTGTACCATAATTGAATTGAATAAATGCATTTTTTTTTCTTCAATTAATTTTTACAAAGGTTTTTCTGCATAGTGCCGCATCATAACATCGATTGTTTCTAGTTTTAGTCATTAGTCAGCTGCAGTCAGTGCAACAGTTTTAGGCAACCATGGCGGCAGAAAGGTGTGATTCTGTTGAGTTTAAAGTTTATAAGGCTTGTAAATTATAGTCGTTCTTTGGATTCTTCGGATTGTTCGAGAACAAAAGCGTGGTTTGCACACTGTTCAAAGTTGTGCAAACAGCTGAAGACAACAAACAGAGGCACTACTCAGTTTGGAGGCACTTTGTGTCTGTTTGCTTCTCTCCTTCTCTCAGTGCTCACATATACTGTATTTGAATGCGGCCAAATTCCCAATAGAGCTGCTCTTATTGATTTTTTATTTTTTTTTCCCTTTTCTGTTGTCAGATAAAGGCACAAAATAGTGGCTGGAACTCATTCTGACTACATGCTAACCAACGGTCACTTACAAACTGCTGCCATCGCTAAAAACCTGATTTCCCAAGCGTCGTCCAGAAAACTCACAGTACACATGAGCTAAGTAGAAAGCTGTGAATTCCACAATATTTTCAATATTTTCTCCTGGCTTCATTGCCTCCTGCAGTAATTTCTCACCACCTACAATGTTCATAAAGTAGCAATGCAATGTTTCTGTTATTGATATGAATAATGAAGAAGACTTTTATTACGGCTTAAGTGTTTAAATATAGTTTGTCATTTTAATGTTCAACTGTAAGATAATCACATAGATATTTTCTATGGTTAGTACATTATAAAATAGCACAAAATCCCTGTTTCAACAGCCATCCACCCCAGTGTGAGCCCCCTCCCCTGCAACCATAACACCACTCAGTATTGATCTGTGATCAGGTTTCATAGCTGCCTCAGGGGAGGGTTGTGAGGATGATCTCTGTGTGCCTGAGTGTGTTTATGCCTGCATATGTGAGCGAGAGATAGTGAGGAAGAGAAGAAAACCAGAGAAGAGAGAGGGGAGTGTGTTTTTACTGTTGCACGTCTCTTGTTTCATAGGACTGCAGTCTGCCAGATCGAGTTCACCTAAACCGATCACATGTCCAGTAAAGCCTGAATATAATTTAAGGGAAATATCCACCGCGCCCTGATTCATTTTGTATTTCTGACAAGCCCGTATTTATGTTCTCTCCTCTTCGGTATATGCGTCAGAACAAACTTCCATTCTTCCTTGTTTCTGCCTCTTTTTCACCCACAGACTGAAACTGCTGCTCGGCTTAAAACAATCGCTCAGTCCTGTCACTCTCCTCCTCCCTCCTCCCTCTCTTTACTTTTTCATTGCCTCTGAAAAGCCAGGCTAGAATAACCAGCAAGTCCAAACACATGCTGACAGCCTCCCAGTCACACTTGTACACACAAACAACACAAACACACACATGTAGACATGCTAAAACAGTAACACACACATACATACACCTTGTGCGGTTGGTACGGTTCCCCGGCTTGCAGAGGTAAATGGAGTGGAACAGGTTAGCATTGCTGCCTTATAGTGTTCCACCTGTACAAACATAGTGCTTGATCATGGCTAAACACACTCACGCACACACACGCACACACACACACACACACACACACACACACACACACACACACACACACGCACGCACACAAATAGTCCTCCATCTGGACTGAGGCACTGGTGGGTTTTAATAGCTATCGATCATTTTCCCTGGTGACACACTCACACACTCACCTCCCTGTTGCAGGCCGAACAGAGCCAGCTGAGGACTCATACAGGTCCCTGAGTGCACACACACACACACACACACACACACACACACACACACACACACACACACACACACTGCACATGTGCACACAAGCTACCATGCAGCGTCAACAAGGCCATTTACTTTGCCTGCCTGTATATGTGCGTGTGCTAGTGCTTTTGTGTGCCTCTGAGTGCACGCTTGTGTGTGTGTGTGTGTGTGTGTGTGTGTGTGTGTGTGTGTGTGTGTGTGTGAGTCCTGCTGCAACTCACTCTGCCTTTCTTTTTAGATGAGGTTATTTAATTTACATAATGAGGCCCAGACCCACTCTCATAGATTGAATTACTCTGAGACAACAAATAAAAACGAACGCAGACCGGCACCCCTACAAACATACAAATCCCAGTCTATGAGACCCTTTAACTGGACTTGTCTCGCTGTAGCCATGATAAAAGAGCATCTGTGGCCTTAAAAAAATAAAAGTAAAGTCTCAGAACCTGCAGGGTGCCCACCCTCACCCAATGATGTCATTGTACACTTGCGAGTGAGTTACGGTGCGCTGAAAGGGTCAAAATGAGGGAGAGCCAATCGATATTCTATACGATTCTGACCCATAAATTTGAGGTGCGATTAGTCTGGGTAGTTAGTGACGATTAATTGTCAAAGCTAATAAAGTCCTTTGTGGCTGAAGGTGCCAGAGAGGCTGTTGGGAATCATGGTTGATTTTACGAGCAAATTAATTAAAATGCTGCCTGAGAAAAAAAAAAAAACTATCAAAGTCAGGCATCAAACACTCATTCTGTACTTGGTGAAGGGCGGAACAAAGAGACATCACTCAGGGAGATTCAGTGTGTGTGTCTGTGTGTGTGTAATGATCAAACATGATTCCTTCCTTTATCCCATGCCGTAAATCCTGAAGGGAAAGAGGGACATTTGTCGTTTAGCCGCGTCTTTCCTTTTTCATTATAAAAATGGCTGCCACAGTATCTTATTAATGTGTAAGGGGCTGTGTGTGAGTCTGTGTGTGTGAGTGAGTGCTACACATAACTCAGGAAAGATGATAAAAAAGCAGCAGTGGAGACTGAAAGATGCGGCATTGGATAAGGACAAAGAGGATGACAAAAGAAGGAAGGAGGTGTGGAATAATGGGCTGTTTTGGCAGAAAGAAATGGTAGATCTCACTATGTGGGCCCAAGTTCTTTCCCCTTACTGTCACAGACTGAGTATCAGGATCAGTAGCTTACAACCTTGTGTCAGAAAGTGTGGTTAGCACTATCGCCTCACAGCGAGGAGGTTCTGGAGCCACACCTGCTGGTTGGCTCGGGCCTTCCTGAGTGAAGTCTGCAGACTCTCTACATGGGTTTTCTCCAGATGCATCCACACCCCAAAGTCCATGGACGGTTACACGTCTGACCACTCCTGATTTCCTGTCTCTTTGTGTTGGTCCTGCGATTGACTGCTGACCTGTCCATAGTGTGTTCCCCCTTCTAGTCCAGTGTCATGTGGAATAAGCTTCAGTCCTTTGTGACGATCTACAGTTTGAAGCAGGTATAACCAATTTACTTTCTAGAGTCCTACCTTTGGACTACATAATGCTTTTGCCTTTGATGATGTTGTCCAGCAACACCCACCCACAGGCTCCACCTACAAGCAGCCGAATACCTACCGCATACTGTTGGAGAAGCACAACAGAAAACAACTTTTAGTCAAAAACAGACACACACACACACACACATACAGAAAGTGACGTATCCTGTAATGTCATACATTTGTTATTGATGATGCTGCCTTCCAAAAGGAACAACTTTGGCTCACAAGTAGCCAAAATCCCGCTGAGAACACTGCTGTGACAACATAACAGAACCACTTCTGGCCATGAGAAAAACCCCAAAATGGCCACACTTCACTCAGTTCTGCATTTCCTTTGGTTCCCAGCAGTACTATTTGCTTTGAATGTTATTAGTCCATTAAATTGCCGTTAGATTGGGAAAACTGCACTTACTAGTTGACCATATTATACACGCTAATTAATAAAAACTGAAAGTAACTCAGATTATGTAGGTGATTTTGCAGTTGTATGAGGAAGCACGTTAAAATTTCCCCTGGTGTCCACAAAATGAAGTAATAGACACTCTGGTCCACTTGAAGATATCATATTAGTGGTAGGTTTTTACCTTGCTTAGGCAATAAAAAACAAGTTTTGTCCAACAAACTTAACCTAAACTATGATCTTTTCCTCCTTTAGCAATTAGCTTATCCATTTTAGCCTAACCCAATGTATTTCAACCTATTGTGCATAAGTTTTATTTAGCCTTTTCCGGCATTTGACTATCATTTTAATTAATTATCTCAACCGTTTATTAATTTACTTTCAGTTCAGTTCAATCTTCCCTACTTGTTGGCTGTTTTCATGCACTCTTATGGTACTCAAAGAGTGTTAATGTGTTGTAGATGCTCTATATGTGAGTATGTTGTTTAATTAAAAGTAGGAATTTTGGCTTTATCAAGTTATTTCAGGGACTCTTGGTTCTAATTCCCTCTTTCCTCTTTTACACAGTAACAAATACATGCACACATTCACAACAAAGGCCGACCCAGACGTCTACACACAGTCCAGTGTGTGTGCTTGCTTACAGTTAAGCCCGACACACACAATCTACACAGCTGGGTGCTTTTTTCCCTTCACATAACAGCTGAAACAACAATTTTTCTCACAGGGTAAGGCCATTGTGAGTGTTCACTGTCTGAAAAGCTTCAACAATCCGTCTCCGTGCCTCTCAGCCACCCTGCAAACCTCAGGGGATGTTAAGTGTGACGTAAAGAACAAAAGCACTTTTTTTTCAACATTTCAGTGGTTTTACACTTGTACATTTCCTCTGTTCTGTGCAGCGCTTCGGCCAGTGAACTAGTTTAACTTACTGATACCAACACAAACATAGAGCGCTTTTACTGAAAAGAACTGCTGAAACAATACAATTAGACCGCAGCCTGTTTCCATCACAGGGGAAATCCTGCTGCCTGGACGGCCACTGATAGGAGTAAGATGAGAGGGAGAGACCCAGAGAGGAGGAGAGAGATAAGAGAGAGGCAAAGTGTGCTGGGGGATAGAAGAGGAGGACATGTGGGATCCAGTCCAGAGGGAAAGATAGTGCAGAGGTAACGTCAGGATGAAGGGAGTAAAAGGGGTGAAAGAAATGTGAGAGAGGAAGAGAAAATGATTAAGAAAAGTTCAGCAAGAAGTGGAGGTTAGTTTGTGGGTGGAAAATCCAGATTCAAGATAACTTAGAGGGTCTGGTTGTACTACATCAGGTCAGGATGCAGCTGAGCAGGAGCACAGCACTCTAAAATAACACGTGGTGATTCTTTATCTTGAAAGTAAACCACAAGTGCAGCAACAGGAAGGAGTTTTCTGACCTTTGTGTTGTGTGACTTGCAAATGTGTTACAGTAAAATACAAGACCTTGACATTTTTCAGACCTCTGATTGCAATTTCTGCAATCTATTTACCAGAATATGTTGACAAAGTTTGATTTAATTTTTTGTTTTACTGGAAATCTTGTATGATAATGTAGGCAGAAAAATGTAGTTGATGAACTTGTTCCCACTTGTTCCATGGATGCTCCAACAGCTTGGGATTGTGTTCCTTGAGTAATTCCTATGCAGTTTTTGTGGTGTGCATTCTGCAACAAAAACAGCACATCTATAAAGTATATATTTTAGCTGATTTAAATACACTAAAAAGGTGTAAGTTTACAGTATCATACTTTTTAAAGATTGCATTACTGTTTGTATTTGTATAATATTTGAGGTAGACATGTACAGTTTGTTCTGTTTTTTTAACAATCAACATGTAAAACACTTTTTTCAATGGTTTTACTAAGTATTATCTGTCACCAAACCAGGGTGAACATGAAAAATAATAGTTGAAAAACTATTTACTATTTCTCAGTCTTTAATATGCATGTTTTTACTTCTAAATAATGATAAATATCTGTAAAATAACAATACTTTTCACTGATTTAAATACTGTAAAAAAATTGATAAAATGCAGTTTTGGATTTGGACATTATTTACAGTTTGTGCCAGTTTTTATTGCAGTTGGCCTGTAAATCACATTTTTTTCCGTGATTTTAGTAGGTGTTATCTGCAATTTCACAAAACAGGGAAAAACTATAAAATTTTCTGTCAAAAACTTTAAGTTAATTTCTTGCAGTGTGGATGCAACATGTCAAAGTAGCATTTGCATGAATCCCTGGACTCAGCAGATCATTGCATTGTAATAAATGACAGTTATACTCTTTATCTGTCCGTGGTTTTACATGTTGTTGCCGATTGGGGTATTTCAGGTTAAACTAATATTGCAGATTAATGTGTAAGCAGCAATTCACAGTTGGAAACTGTTGGTAGTGACACTAATTAACCTTATTCATACTTTGCTGGAATCTGTAACAGGGTGAGATGTGTTCCAAGCTTCTCACAAACTTCATGAGCATTTTTTATGTTAGCTCTTAATTTGTAGTGTAACTGACAACAGTAGTGATGCAGTAGAGTAAGAGGAAATATGCTGAAACTATAGCAACACTGAAGAAAGTTTTACTTCATTAGATAAACCCTTATATGCAGTATATATATGCAGGAATACATATAAGTGAAATAAGCAGTCAACACCATGTGGTGCATTTTCATTTTAGAACGTCAGTGTCTCCATTTAGTTCTGTGGAGTAGTTTTATAGTGTTTTCCTGTAACTTTGCATGTTAGCTGGTGTGCTCGAGCAGCAGCGAGTGGTTGTTCATACAGGCAGGGACTTTACAGATCTGCACATTCTAGAGAAAGCAGTGGTGTAGAGTTACATGTCATCCATTTTTTTTTAAAACAGAAAGGGGATTATTTTCATGGAAATGAAACTTCTGTCTTCTCTATGTACCTCTGACACACACATCAGTTTATTGGGGTTTAATCAACAATCACAACATGAGTCAGTACTTAGTCACATTTTACTACAGAATGCCACAACACTCTTTGCTTGTCAAATACATGAAAACTTGCAACCACAAATAATTAAATCTAAACACTGAGTCACCGGTTACTTGTACAAATCCGAATTTTTCACAAAAGAGCCTCTGTTTTACTGGTGGCAGTGAATCACCTAAATTCAGTTGAATATTGTCTGCTGATTTAGAGCTTGTAAGTCATTCATATGTAGCGGTGGCTGTAAAATTGAAAGTAGTCATCATCAACATTTATTTCTACTTTTCCAAATTTATTATCGTCTGTCATTTTTTATGACTGTAGGTACAGCTACTCCATATTCAACCACATATCCACCTCCTGTCTCCATGCTTCAACATTTGAGGACAATGCTGAATAAGTGCTTTATGACCGTAGTTGACCAACCTGGACCAGCAGCAGTGAGATCTCCTACCCTCACGGTGAATAGTCGCTTAAACAGTGAGGTTTCTCCATGCTAATTTTCCCATACATTCCTACACAGAAAATGACTTTGGCAAGCTACCATGCTGTGGTTACCCTTTTATAACTTTACGCATGGCGACCAGGGAAGAAAAGCAGACCCCATCCATCCAGCGCTGCAGTCATATTGAAACATTTAGGGGTTCTGTATTAAACACCGTTTGAAAGTATATAAAACAGAATTTGCAGAGGTCTGACTTTTGCCATGGGATCTGACTCTGAAAAGAGCTTTAATTTAAATGAGATAATAACTTTAAATGACATCATGTGTTTTGCCTTAACTTCATTTGTCGGTTTGGGACAACGGGTGAAGCCGTACATGCGGATCCCTGCTGTCAGGTGGCGGGCAACAGACCACCTATGATTCTTTCATGTGCTTTAATTGAAACGAAATGAAGTCATGAATAGATGAATGAGGCAAAGAAGATAAATATTTCAGAATGTGCCAGTTTAAACAAGCATCTAAACAACTTGTGCTCCGTGTGCTTGCTCTTATTCCATCCCTGACTGTTATAAAACTACAACCAAGTAAATTAAACTGACAGAAAGCGAAAAAATTACTGCTCAAGTTTGCTGTACAAGACTCACATTAACCTTTCCCTGATGGCCATAAAGCAAAGCAAAATTCTCTCGTGTTTAAATCATATAAGAAACTGCCAAAGATCGGCTAAGTCAACCAGTTAGATCAGATTATATCTGACTTTATTGATTGCCACAGTTTGACACACACAACAGTACATAAAGACAACATTAGCAGCCATAAAAAGTCAGACTGTGGTGGTGTTTTATGATGCAGGTTCATCCTGCTGAGGTGCCTCTCTGAGCCAGCCAGCGCCAGGGGACTGATTTACTTGTCACACATGGGGGACATATTCAGACTGGATGTGCTGGAGAGAGTGGGCAGTAAAGCTGGCAGGGCAGAAGATGACCCAGACAGTGGGAGTGTGGAGGACTAGAGGCGAACACGTAAGACACACCGGTTAACCTCCTGCCATTAAAGCAGCAGTGATTTCTGACTGAGGGCCAGGGGACAATGGACTGCACTACACTAATTACACACCCTGACATGGATAATAGGAGAAGTACTCGCTCGTTATGAGGGTGAACAGACGTCTGTAGATCTGTCTTTAACATCTCGTAGTCGCAGCAGAAATAAAAGGTTTAAAATGTGGCTTTGCAGGTGTGCCACAAGTAACGGCTGAACTAACATTTAAAAATGTCAAGGGACTGTTTAGTGCAGGAGAACTGACCAAATAGTTTAATGCTTTTCTTTCTAAATATCTCTGTGTTTATACAAATCTGCTCAGGTGTCAAATTTGAACTCCCTCAGTATTTACACTACAGGGTAAAAGTTTGGAAGCAAGATCAAATTTGTACAAATAAAGATCATAGTTTCACTGATATACTTTGCAACAAAATAAACATGATTATTATATAAAGAGTAATTCATCGGAATACATTTTTACTATAATTATCAGGTATTTGTATCTATACTCTTGTTTCTTTACTCAGCTGTTTCTTTCTAGTCATTTCTGTGTCAGTTTGTAGGAGATATGGACACAGGGGAGATTTATTGGGATTTTTGTGTGCAGAGTCTCAAAAGCCAAAGAGATACGGTGAATAATGCAAACTGTGATGTTTTGGTTTTGTTTTTTTTACTTTTGCACTGTGATTATGACTCTTGCAAATCATCTCAACTCTACAACTAAACCCTTCTTTTCTTTTGTTAGCATTTATTCAGCAATTGTCTGGTAACCTCAATGTATACCTGAAGGTAAATTGAGGAAAATGGTGCATATCAATGAATGCAAAGTCTGATCATGCAGTAAATACATCCCAAAACCCATAGAATTCACAGTTTGCTTGTTTGTTTGTTTTTTGGTTGTTTGTTTTTTACCTTTTTAAGAAAGACATTGTGAACAGAAACTTGAAGTTGCTTCCAAATGTTTGGCCTGTTGTGTATACAGCTAAATGTGAAGAGTGTGTCTGTGCTATAAGACAAATTATGAGACCACCAACCAGAGACCACCGTGAGATCCTCAGACGAAGACGTGAAATGACATCAAGTCTTTCCATCATAAGCACACGTACATGGAACAATCTATAATTTGTTTTCACGTAAAGGTTTTCTTTCATTTCATGTCCAGATTTGCAGTTGTGCTCAGATTTCTCCACTTCAAACTCAAGTTAGAAAAGAATAGAACAGGCAGTTATCAAAATGTTACTTTGAAGCCAGAGAACCTTTAAATGCTAAAGCTAATTACAATAGAAAAACTAAATATAGAATAAATTTTGTACTTTAGGTTTTCATGAAACATTATGTTGAAGTCAGATAACCTTACAAAAGCTACAATAGAACATAATATAGGATAGAATAAGTTTATTCATGCTGGTTGTTATGAAACTATTATTTTTAAGTCAGACAAGCATTAAATTATTTAAGCTGAATGGTAGATTAGAATAGAATTCTTATTGTTGGTTTATTTTTTTTATATAAAAAAAATACTTCAGGGGTTATTTTAAGGCCAGACAACTTTTAAAAAGTTTAAGTTGAATGGCACTCTACAATAGAACATAATATAGAACAATACTTTTATTTTAGGTCTTTACAAAAATATTTGAAGTCATACAAATTTTAGATCCTTTTAGGTAGCATTTAGTAGCAAAATAAATAAAAATAGAATAAAATAGAACAGGCCAGAATATAGAATAGGTAATAATTTAGTTTTATTTTGGTCTGCAACAAAGTAGAAGATAGAATAGAACAGAACAGAATAGAATAGAATGCTTTATTGTCATTATACAGTGTATAACCAGATTTTTCATCCTTTTCAGTGCAAAAGAAATCTTAAAGATAGTGCAAACAGTCTCTAAGTATTTTAAAGTCAAACTTTATGAGATATAAGCAGAATAACAGAATAGAATAGAATAGAATAGAATAGAATAGAATAGAATAGAATAGAATAGAATAGGTAATTTCATAGAATTCATAGTCCATCATGGTGTATCTTGTAACCGCACTTTACAGGGTTTCCTTGGTTAAACGCAACACTTTCGTGTTCAGAAAAAGTTTAAACAAATAATAAAGAGCATTAAATAAAGTCCTGATAGAAAATAAATGTATATTTGCAGCAGTTTCTCAGTAAAAACAACGTTTAAACAGAGCCGCTGTCCTGAACACGTCTGTCCCGCCACTGACAGTAAAGCGGGTAACCAGATATTCAAAAACAATACGTCATCCCACAATGCACCGCGCTTACGCTCTCCTTACAGCATTACCTCATCCCACAATCCACCGCGAGACTGAGAATCTTCTGGGTGGTCGTCAAGGCAACGTGCCTTATCTGCGCGCCGAGCCCCGCCCCGAGCCCCGCCCTCCGGCCAATGGGAGAGCCCCTTCATGACATCATGGTTATTTTTAGAGAGGCAGCGGCAGCAGATAAGGTTTGGCTCCACGCTGCTCCGCTCAGAGTATATACAGAAACACAGCCGGGCAGAGGACGCACCGCGCAGAAAAGTTAGAGCCGCTCGGCGCTTTTTCATTCACGGACTCAAAACAAGTCTGGATACTTTGGAAAAAGCTTTGTGAACTGTTACAACTCAACACTGAGCACTCGACCGCCGCCGGGTGAACGAAGTAAGTCCTGATTCCTGTGTCAACAACGTGCGCACTCAAAGTTTTTTGGAAGTTCTTACGCACAGAGAGGACGTTTGGAAACCTCAGTAACCAGGAAGAAGAGAGGGGGGTTCTTCGAAAAGTTGTTTTGTAGAAGATTTTTGTAGCTACATTTGTTTTTTGGTTCACTTCTATGTATACCAAGATGGAAACTACTTTCTATGACGACTCACTCAACGCTTTCTCCCAGCACGACAACACCGGCTACGGATACAGCAACCCCAAAGCGCTGAAACACAACATGACACTGAACCTCTCCGATCCGACGGGCACTCTGAAACCTCACCTCCGCGCCAAAGCCGGAGACATCCTCACCTCGCCGGACGTGGGCTTGCTGAAGCTGGCCTCCCCGGAGCTGGAGCGGCTCATCATCCAGTCCAGCAACGGGCTCATCACCACCACGCCGACCCCGACCCAGTTCCTGTGCCCCAAGAATGTCACCGACGAGCAGGAAGGCTTCGCGGAGGGCTTCGTCCGAGCCCTGGCCGAGCTGCACCACCAGCACATGCCGGCCACCACCTCCGCTGCCCAGACCGGCGTCAACACTGCCCTGCCACCGGTCTCCTCCGTCGCCGGTGCCACCGTTTACAGCAACAACTCCACCATGCGCTCCGACTCGCCGGTTTACGAGGACTTGAACACTTTCAACCCGGCCATCAGCACCGTTTCGGCACCGAACTACACCACCTCAGCCCCGACCATGTCCTTCCCCGCCGCCCCGCCTCAGCTCCCCATCTACGGCCAGCCCTCCTCCGCCCAGCTCCCCCGGCTCACGGCGCTCAAAGAGGAGCCCCAAACCGTCCCCGAGATGCCGGGGGAGACCCCTCCTCTCTCCCCGATCGACATGGAGAGCCAGGAACGCATCAAGGCCGAGAGAAAGCGGATGAGGAACCGCATCGCCGCCTCCAAGTGCCGGAAGAGGAAGCTGGAGCGCATCTCTCGGCTGGAGGACAAAGTGAAGACCCTCAAGTCCCAGAACTCGGAGCTCGCCTCGACCGCCAACATGTTGCGGGAGCAGGTGGCCCAGCTGAAGCAGAAGGTGATGAACCACGTCAACAGCGGGTGCCAGCTCATGTTAACGCAGCAGCTCCAGACCTTCTGAGGTGGTGACCAAGCGGCGGGCGGAGAGAGAAAGAAAAGAAAAAGACTGTAGTTGAAAGAATCGGAGGCTTCCTGTGACAGTGAGTGGCTGCGTCTCCCGAAATCGTGACGGGATTTGGGACGATGTGGCGCTTCCACTGGCAGGACCGGGAGGCCGCGCTAAAAGTTCCTGAAAGTGCCATGCGCTCCACGGCGGCGCGTCCAAGAGATGGGCTCGGGACAGTGACAGTAGCCATGAACCAGAGGGGACATGGCAACAAGCAGGATTCCTTTCTGTTTCTGTTTCGTGCTGTTTGTTTTTAACAGAACTGGACAGGACTGAAGTTTTCTTGATTTACACCCAGCTCTGCATGGACCTTAATCATGACATCCAAGGAGAAGTTTCAGTATTAGAGGATTTAAGAACCTGCAATAGAGACTTTTCTTGCTGTAGCCATAATGGCCTCAAATTTTGGGCGTGTTGGTCAACTCTAAACGGCTGAAAAGTTGTAACAAATGCTGCCTGACTTCTGAGTTACAGTACAAAGTACCTTTTTTTCTTAATTGTAAGAAGTTAAGTTAGAAAAGCTTCAAGATTTACTTGTTTTTTTCTAAAGTTGTTTAATGGGGTTTCACTCATTATGTGTATATAAGATCAACTTGGAGTACTTATGTTTACCATTTGTAATAAGAATACTGTATTATTTTTTATGTTTGTTTTCTGAGCACTTCAGAAACTAATCAATATTTAAGAAAATAAAACCAGATAAAATGAAGCAACATTGCCTCTGTGTTCTTGTTAAAGTGTGACAGAAAGAAGGAAAAAGGTGGGTGTGCCATGTCAGGAGCTCAAACAATAAAACATGTTGCAACATGTTGCAAGAGCTGCTAGTTCAGAGTACCTCAAGGTAAATTCCATTAGTGCTGGTATTGATCCAGGCTAAGTGATTGTGTTTCAGCTGACAGATCAGGCTCACTTACTACAGATGGAGGCCAATTCTGCAGATTGGGGTTGTCCAGTTTGAGATCTCCACTCTGTGTCTCAGCACACAGATATATAAGAAGAATTTTACTATCAGGCAACATAAAAAGCTCTCAGTAAACACAATATGACACTACAAGTAAGTCTGCAGCAACCTGGAGCTGTAACACTGAGATACAACAGGTTGAAGTGAGCAAGAAATGTCAGTTGAAGACATTTTAGGCATCACTGATCTGGCACATACAGAAATAGAAGCATTTCAAGCTTTTGAACAAATTGCTTTCTGGGTTAAAGAATTTAAAGTAATAAATAAAAGCACAAAAATCAGAGCTCCATGTACATCCCTCCTGTAAAGTTTAGCAACATGAGAGCATAAATATAAATGAAAATAAGCCCACACATTAATCAAACAAAGTAAAAACATAATTTCATAATATATGAATCTGTTAAATGCAGATAAAAGAACTAAGCTGGAGTTCAAGATAGATAGATAGATAGATAGATAGATAGATAGATAGATAGACTCAGATGCAAGTGTTTAAGATGATTTTAAGGCACATGATCTCATATAAATCTCATAAAGCAAACAGAATGAATGAAGAAACTTCATTTAAAGGGAGATAACACATACATTTACAAACACATATCAGGCCAATCACAGACCATCAGTCATGCTGTTGCATCGTTTAGTTACTCTGGATTACTTTCTGTCCAGTTGCAAATAAGGAAAGGCCCAACATGTCAGAACAAATGCAAATCAAGTCTCAGCTCCTGCAATGCAAATATCTAGACAGGACACATTATTCTTGCAATTGAACTCAATATTATGTGTTTTTGGATGTGTGTAGTCTGGATACATTTTTATTCTTGTGTCACGTTGTCTAATAGAACAACTCTACTATAAAGATCCTCTCTAAAAAGCAGAATAGATTAAATCAGCAAATAGTAAGCTGAAGAAAAGGAGATACTTTAGCACAAGAAATCAAAACAGAAGATTGGGAAGTATCATAAAATATTAATAATACTGTTATAATCCAGTTAACATGTTCTGTATACAACACAGCTGAACATTCCCAGTTCTGAGATTATTCATTTATTTTTCCCAATATCTTCATTATTGAAATAAAGAACAAACACACTGGAAACTTTGATTTCCTGTGTATCCTCAATAAGTTAACCTATCATTATGAATGTTTTCTCTGCTCAGACAGCAGGTGCATATGAGAGGTCAGGTCAGATTGGGCCCACAGGTTATAAAGATTGGTGCCTTCAACCACTGCAAGACACCAGTGCTACTTCTAATTAACCACTAGAGGGCGGCACAGACCGAGTCAATGATCTGAGAGCTGAAACGCTGCTTTCTTGAAGTCTCCGTGGCTCAATTGTAGCTTATATAGGTTCATTTGTTGATTAAATTAGTATAAACGTCAGTCATGACACAAACAGAAAAGGTTACAGACTGTGGAAGCTTAAATAATGTTTTCAGTATAACAAATGGTGAAGTTTGTAGGCTTAGTCTAAGTAGCCATGGAATATTTTTGTTTCTTCCTTTCCCTATTTTTTCTTTATATTTCTTCACATTTTCTTCTTTATTTCTATGGCTTGTTTTTTATATATAATAATAACAATCCACTGGGAATATTTTTCTAACAAACATTTTTAACATATATTTGCAGCTTATTCAACTGTCTCTTTTCATTTTGTTGTGATCATTATTTTATGCTATACAGTCTTTCACAAATTAAATTGGTTTACACTAATTCAAAGCCAGTTATAAGCACTAAAAGAGCACATTGCTTATTAAAATTGATTGTTTGGGGTTTGGTCTACTCTGCTTTGTCCAAACAGATTATCATTCTAGATATTTAATAGTGGGAATTCAGATTTATTTGTAAATCTGCTCTGATTTCTCAAACTTGGGGCAACATGACATCATTCCGGAAAGCGGTGTGCTCCCCTGCCATATAAGGAGAGGGATCACTCGGAAGGTGCGCGTCACTACGGAGGGGGCGTGTCTTACGGGAAGTGAATCGACGCTGTAATCTGCTGTGTTTAATACGAGGAGTCCTAGAAAGTTCTGCAAGGAACAGACAGGATTTACTTCCCAAGGACGAATCAGAGGAAAGATTACAGCGACAGTAAAGCTGACTGGAAGACCAGAATCCGGGAAATAACAAAGACGACCCAATTTCTGGATTAAAATACATAAAATATATCAAAACAAAATTGTAAGCCCAGCATAAAGGAATGGTTTATAACTGATATTTAGTTTATAAAGGGAACATACGATGATGTAAGCCAGTAGGAGGTTGCATCCAGTTATATACAGTTTTGAAGGACGAGTATTTAATATGTTCTTTTATTAGAAATGTCACTGCATTTCACGGAAATATTGTAGTTATTCCTCCACTACCTACATGTGTTGGATAGCTAGTCCCTCGTAATATAAATCAACTGTCTACATACTGATACAGATCTCTAGCCATCCTTGCTGCCTAGTGCCTTGTTATATTATTTTAAAAATCTGCGTTCTCGTTGATAATGTAACTGACTGAGTTTATTCTGCTGCATAATGATTACCAAAGTTAGATCTAATTAATTTTCATTTAGGGTCTTATCTTGGATGATAGTGGTCTAGCTAATCTTTAAAGGGCATTGAAATCATTTGTTGGTGGTACATTTTGACATTACAAAATAATCTTCTCTGGTGTTTTATAAGAATATACATATTTTTACAGTGGAATATTCATCTGACTAGCACATTTATTAAATAACTACATGATTCTAGCACACTTGAGAAAAAGAAAATGAGCAATGTCAGTGATCTTTGGTCCACTTGTAGTTTTTATTGTACAATACACAGAGTACAAAGAAACCAACCGAATCTTAAGAGCAAATAACCAACATGTCCAAAATACATGAAATCAAATACATTTTTTCTGTCCTGCCTCCTCAAAGCATGATTGTGAGCTGCTTTTCATCCAGCATTTTATAGTGCAACACATCAGAGTTAACGAGATGCTGTCCCACTCTTCCTCACAGGACATTTTTGGGGAACAGGATCACATTGTTGGACATGTCCATCCATTTACTGTTCTACTCCTGTAAGTATTTCTTAGACTACAAATAGTAATTAGTGGATATTCAAATGCCTGGTTGTGGCCCGAACTGATAAGCAGCATCCAGCATACCAACAGTTCATTCTCACCCATTTCTTGTCGTCTGTGGCATCATTCCATTTGAATAGAGCTGCATTTTAAGGTGGCCTATTGTAGTTACTGCTCAAAGGAGAGTCAATGTGCTGGTAACACTGTCTGATTATTGTTCTCTATAGCCATACTAGGATGTGGATTACTTCAACGGTGGAGGATTTGTCACCAGTTGAACCCCTTTAAAACTTTTAATGCACAATTGGCTGATCATAACCACCAAAAACAGATGTTTTACTTTTTCTCTCAATCAGAAAAGAAGACCATTTGCATATATTTTTGTTCAGTATATTATGACAATAATGACAATGTATGACTTCTGTTACATCTAATGAAAACTAACACTGTTAGTTGATTACATAATCTCACAAAAGGTAGGTTGAACTGGGCGCATGTCTATTGTGAATGGCTTTTGTCTGTATTTAGTTGCTAAGGTGAGGTTTTTCACTTAGTGATATGATATAAAACACACACTCATGCAGGGCTAGAACAACAAATTGCAACACGGACATGCCGAGTATGAAGGCTTAAGAAAAGACCTTTAGTTTCCAGTATATTTAAAATGATCAGCAAACTCAAAGGTTCTGAGGCTCGAGCCACATCAAACTATAAGAACCCTTATGCAGTGGATGTGATCCAGGCAAAGAGAAGAGATCTGGTTTATGGAATCTCACACACTGAGGATCTGCTGGATCTTCTTGTCACAGAAGGAGCCATGACGGCAGAGAAGAGGTCCATCGTCTTGACCATCAGGACGCGTATAGATCAGAACTCCAGAGTCCTGGACATCCTGGAGGCCAGAGGTGAGAGAGCATGTCGGAAATTCTTCCACCCCTGTCTTATGCTGGCAGAACCAGACCTCTATCAGCGAATCAAGACCTACGTGGGTAGTGTGAACGAACATATTCAAGACTCAAGGAGACAGCTGATTGGGTATTTGCTGGAGAGGGACAATGAAGGGATCGATCAATTAAAAAATCAAACTGTAACTCAGAAGATTCCCACTATACGTAGCATTAAAGAAGCTAAGAGATACAAGATTGAGAAGGCAGGAAGAAAAAACATGCTGCTTGGAAAAGAGGACAATAAACCAGCGGAGAGTAAATCAGAAAACCTCATTCACATGACTGCTGCAAATGGGGAAGTAGAGCTACTAGAGGAGCTGTTAGGAGACACTGACATCAACACTGTCAATACCTCCAATGAGACTCTGCTACATGCAGCAGCAGAACATGGACATTTATCCATCATTCAGCTCTTGATCCGTAAAGGAGCCAGACTGGACCTGCAGGACAACGCTGGTCACACAGCTCTTCACAAAGCAGCCAGCAGGGGTCACACTGACATCATGAGGGTCCTTATAAAGGTGGGGCCCCCATCCACACTCTGGATTTGCAGGGAAAAACCCCCATTCACCTGGCAGTGGATGATGAACACCTGGATTCTGTAAAAGTCCTGGTGGAAGAGGAGGTCAAGCAGTCTGAGAGCCACAACCAGGACATGTTTCTCCACATGGCAGCCATGGAAGATAACTGGAGGCTTGCTGAGCTGTTGCTGCAGAACGGAGCTGCTGTCGATGCCATGAACAGCCATAAAAAGACAGCTCTGTTCAATGCAGTCAAGAGAAACAATGAGAAAATGGTGAAAATGCTTCTCAAGGCAGGAGCCAAAGTTGACCGAGATGCCTTAAATGAAGCCATTAATCTCCATGAAGCAACAATTCTCCAGCTGCTGCTCGGTAAGTCTTTATGCAACTATTTTAAGACATTTAAACAAACTGTGAAGTACAAATCTACAAGCATCCAAGCTCACAATGAGTGTTGTTCAAACTACAGCGAATGCCAGAGTTGTTCTGAGCGAAGAAGCACTGGGCTCTGCTCTTCTCTCAGCTGTAAGACAGAACCATGAAGGAGCAGTGACTACACTGATAGACAGTGGAGCAGATGTGAACATCTGTGACAAACATGGATATACTCCTGTCCTCCTGTCGGCTGAGCTGGGACACACTGAAGTCTTCAGGTGATGTGTAAAAAGGATCTAGTGTCATTAAAACACATGTTTGGTTTTCAGTCTACAGTTTTTTCTAATATTAGGCTTTATAAATGCCTACATTATATCAGTCCTTTTTCTTTGCTTATTTGCACCTTATCAAATTCTATATCTTATATAGTACCATCTTTGTTTTTTATTTTTATACCTCAGAGTGCTGGCAGCAAAGCAGGCCAAACTGGACACCACTTTAGCAGACCTGTCCTCTGCGTTGCACCTGGCTGTCCATGGTGGCAGCATTCCCATAGTACAGACTCTGCTGGAACAAGGAACGGACCCCAACATCGCTGGAGCTAAAGGCCAGACGCCCCTACACCTGGCAGCTCAGTGCAACAGGACGGACTTAACTGGTCTGTTGTTAGAAGTTGGAGCTCAGGTAACAGGCAGCAAATGCTCCCACAACATTTGATAACATTATCTACAAATCTGAGTCATTATTTAGAGAAAATGTTTCAATCTAATGTTCAAAGATGCAAATTTTAAAGCTAAAATACTGTTTTATTATTAACATTTAGAGTATGTTGTCAGGAACACGGATTATGTCCCATGATTTCAGAGGAGAAACGTTCTCAAGCCAACATTCAAAAAATGATGTCTAGATTCTGCCAAAGCTTCATATGGTTTTTCATAAAGATGTCCTGTAATGTCTAACGTTCTGTCTGCCATGTTCTATGGATGTTGTTGGGGAACTTCGTCTATGAAACATTCTAACAGTGTCCTATAAAAGCAATAGAAGAATAATGTTCTCAAACCAACAGTGAATAGCTCTAGGTGTCACTGGGGCCTCAGATAACTGAATGTTTTTGTGCAGAATTTTAATAACATTCCTGTAATGTAATATATTAAAGGCAAAACATTTTTCCTTTATGCTGAGGGAACACATTATAGATTGCTCTTCTATGAGGCGTTTCCACAGTGATGACAGAGGAAGGATGTTCTCAATGCCACATACAAAAAACGTTTCCAAGATGTTATTGAAATCTCAGATGACAGGACATTCTTCATAAGATGTTCTTGTACTGCAATATATTACCACAAGTGGGACATTGTGACTGCAATGTTTTATGGATTTCTTGGGGATGTTGTTGGGGAACATTCCTTATAAAACACTCTCACAACGTTTCCTGATATCAATAGCAGAATGTTCTTAAACCAATATTCAAAAAATGTTTTCCAGGTGTTATCGAGGCCTCAGATGATAGGACGTTATTTATACGACATTCCTGCACTGGGATATATTAACAGAGGTGGAACATTGTGGCTGCAGTGTTCTAAGGATGTTTTGGGAATGTTTCTGAGTTAACACATTATAGAACCGACAAAACATTTCCACAATTGCCAACAGTCTTACATAATAAAGGAAGAATGTCCTCAGCGCAACATTCAGTTTTGAGAACGTTAGGGTACCAACAGTCTAACAATGTTATCACCAAACAGTTTTAATGCTGAAAACATTGTTAGAAATTTGCAGAAATTCCTCTGAACATGATGGTGATTGGTGTCAGTTTTATATTTAAAAAAATTACAGTATGTCGCACATCATTTCTTTAGGTGAATGCAGTGAACCAGGATGGACTGACTCCTCTGCATGTAGCAGGTCAGCAGGGTCACGCAGACACAGTGATCCAGCTTCTTCAGGGTAAAGCAGATCCCAAAGTCAAAGACAGGCAGGGGAGGACAGCTCTGCACTGGGCAGCAGCTTCTCAAGAAGAAAGCCGAGTGGTGGACCTTCTGCTGTCAGCCAAAACCAACCCAAACATTACTGATAACGAAAAGAAAACTGCCCTCCATGTGGCTGCTGTGGCAGGAAAAGTAGATGCAGTCACCTCACTGTTGTCCCACAAGGCAAAAGCAGGAACCAGAGACATGGACGGCTCCACACCTCTACATTACGCAGCAGCTGGTGGACATGCCGGCGTGGTTTCAGCTCTGCTGCATTCACTCAAAAGCAAGGGGACTGAAGACAGGAACGCATGGAGGAAAACACCGCTTCATGCTGCAGCTGAGAAAGGCCACGATCATGTGGTTGTGCTGCTCCTGGAGGCTGGAGCAAAGATCAACAGCACAGATCAGAATAAAGACACTCCTCTGCACTGTGCTGCTCGCGGTGGACACCAGGAGGTGGTGAAGAGGCTTGTAAACTGGGGCCAAGCTGGGCAGAAAGGACGGAGGAATCAGGTCAACCTACAAGCTACAAATAATGTGGGCAGGACGGCGCTGCAGCTGGCAGAGAGTGGAGACACACCAGAACATGAGAACACTGCCGTTTTACTCAAGAAGATGATGTTTCTCATCAAGTAGAAGGAGAGAAGTTAAAATAACAAATAATAGAAATTAAAAATTTAATATCAGCTTGATGATCAATCTACTTATTTATGTATTCATTTGTTAAGGAACTCAAATCACAGAAGAAATCACATCTCAAATCCTGCATCATTTTCCTTGAATGGTGCTAATGTTGGTCACATGCTCTTTTTGCATCCTCAAACAAAAAATAAATAGGTCATCAGATTAGACTGCTTGAATTGAAATATCCTGCTGGGCTTTTATGCTAAATGTCCATGCCACTGAAGAATGTATTCTCAGTTCTGTACACACATAATGACCATTTTTCATTCAAAAAAGAGAGATTTTGGTACAATAATTTTAAGCCCAGTTCTCAGTTTGTCATTTGGTCCACTGCTTTTGTCCAGACTGAAATATCTCAAGTACATGTAGTGTACTGGATGAAGAATTTGTAGATATTCATGGCTCCCAGATAAGGAAGTTTTGATGACTGAAGCACATGATACCAAGGGATGGCTCACAAAGAAATAATGGAGATTAATTCATTTTTAGGATTAAAAAAAAGGAATAGAACCTTGGTTCTGTACACACATGAAAAAGGATGGTTTTTGTACATTTACTTTTGTTAGCTTTTTCATTGCCTTTGTCAAGACTGAAATATCCCTAGAATTAGTGGATGAAGGCTTTACAGCAATATTCATGGTCCCCAGAAGGTGAATTCTATTGACCTCAGGGACATCCTGACTATTGACGTAGTGCCTTCAGTAGGTCAGATTTTCTGCTTGTCCAGTGCAGCTTCAGCTGAACTGAAGAACAATTGCAAATCCACCACGAAATGGCTCAGAAAGAAATAACAGAGTTATGGAGTGGTTTAAGCAAGGCTCAAATACCACTGAAATGTTGTAGTTTGGACTAGAATCACACAATATGTGCAAGAGACTTCTCAGATATCTTGCAGCTAATGGTGTTTTGCATGAAAATTGTGAGCTGATGCATACACCGGTGGACAATTGTGGAAAACACATACAAAAGTTTTTTCCTGCTCCTGAGGCCAGGCTGTATTTTCCACTGAAAGATATTACTTCTCTTGATATTTCTGTTCGATAAAAGATCACAATCCTTGTGCCGTCGCGCAAGGCACAATATCAGATGTTCACTTCTACAAACATGTCAAAAAAGCTGAATTTTCTTTGAAATCTATACTTTATAGTCGTGATGTTCAGTGCAATAATGATGTCGTAGTAACGTGTATTGACCTACTTTCGTTCATCTTGTAGGCTCTGTTTTAATTCGTGCTGCTCTGTGGTCTTTTCCTGTTTGCTAGGAATAAAATATACATGCAGTAATCTTTATCAAAAGATCTGCAGAAGTGCGAGTTGCACTGGAAGATTCTAAAATGATAAAGATGCTCATCTGGTCTTCATGTCATATGTTTTTCCTGTGCGACCGTCGAAAAAACGACCAAAATGACAAAGTGACTGACACCAAAACCACTGGAGTCGAGGTGGGATGTTTTTAGTTGTTTGCTCACATCTGCATCATTTGCAGTTCTCTGTAACCCGCAGCTCCCCACACATTACTTTTCCATCGCTGTTATATGAATCAATACTCGGAAAATGCTTTGTCACAGTTATGGATTACCAAAAGTGGCCAAAATACTGTTTAAAGTATGCAACACATTTTCCTGCTATGCACAGAAAGAAATCAGACACAAGTACATAGCAACAACTTCAATAATACATTTTTATTGTTTTTGCTGTCTAATTAGGGTCCGAGCACCGAATGGTGCGAAGACCCTATTGGAATGCTAGGGTTTATTATTAGGGTCCGAGCACCGAATGGTGCGAAGACCCTATTGGAATTCAAGGAATTATTATTAGGGTCCGAGCACTGACGGTGCGGAGGACCCTATTGGAATGCAAGGAATTATTTATTATTATTATTATTATTATTATTATTATTATTATTAGGGTCCGAGCACCACGAAGTGGTGCGAGGAACCTATTGAAACCCTAGGAATTATTATTAGGGTCCGAGCACCGACGGTGCGAAGACCCTATTGGAATGCAAGGAATTATTTATTATTATTCTTTGCCCGCCGGGAAATCGCCATTTTTGGCGGCCTTATCATACCCCAAAACGCGTCAAACTTGGCATGCTCATCAGGACTGGCGAAAAATTTGATATTTTATGGGAGTTGCGCATGTGTGTGACAAAATGGCTCCATAGCGCCCCCTGGAAAATTGAAAATTTGGTCATTAGGCCAACTTGCACGACGTTTCATCTACAGCTACAAAATTTTGTATGCATATTCAGCACATCAGGAAACCCAAAAAAGTCAATCACGGCCATACTGTAAATCCAACAGGAAGTCGGCCATCTTGAATTAGCTGTAAATTTTTTGAGATTAATAACTCCGTGAGGGTAAGTCCGAGAGATGCCAAATTTGGCCAGTATATGCAACAGCCCAACCTGATAAAAAGTTATCAAAATGCTCTGCAAAAGTCAAAGGGCGTGGCCATGGCGACCCCCAGAAATATTGATCCTTCGCCATGAAACAGGAAGTGGTGTCTAACTCAGCTGTACATGCTCCAATCTACCTGAAATTTTACATGTATGATCAGAGTCCGGCCCTAATCACATCTTTGCACCACTTGGCGGCCATTATGGATTTCTCGCCATGAAACAGGAAGTGCTGTGTAAGTAGCCTGTACATGTTCCAATCTGCCTGAAACTTTACTCTCAGTTGCAGCGCCTCCTGGTGGATATGCGTGGGCCAGTCGGGCCGCTCGGATGCGAGGACCCGTCCAACGCTGCTTGCAGCTTTTATTGGTTTAGTGGTTGGAAGTCAATAAAACATTAGCGTCAGTCAAATTGAATGCGTCAGTGGATGGAAGTGGTGGTTGCCTTGTGCTGCTCTTCACTTCACTGCAGCTCCATCTGCTGGACGGACAGAAGTGCAGCAGCTGATGGCAGCTTCTTTGACCTCATGCTGCTGTCAGACCCCAGATTAGGGTTTATTTCAGATATATATAATAGAAAATAGTAATTAAAAAATAAGCTGATGTTGTATTTTTGCAGCAGTGAGTTTTACAGGGTTAAGAGCAACCAGTCAAAGGTTATTACTGAGGATTTTAAATAAAAACATTCAGGCAAACAGTTAACATCATAGGGTGCCTGACATGTTTGTTTTTTTTCCGGGTCGATACAGATTTTTTTTGTAATCAAGGAGATCAATAACCAAGATTTGGAATCACTACACATTTGCAGAAAAAATAAAGTTTTTGAACAGCACATAAAGTTAAGTTAAAATTAAAATAATCACGAGTTGCAGCCTTTGCTTATTTATGTTTTACATGCTGAAGTTGTCCTTCAGTGTTTCACTGATCAGATTGTGCTGTGGGCAGGAACAAGATCAGAGGGAGGCAGCTGCAGCAGACCCAAAGTAGTTTCACATTCATTTATCTGATCAGATTTCAGCGGGCTTTTTTTTTTTTTTTTTTAATTTTAAGAAATGGGAACAATAATTGAAAATATGGTAAATATCAGATGGGATCATTGGTGTCATAGGACATCTGCAGACACAGGTCAAAGATTACAAGCAGTTTATTTAACGAATGAAACTAAAACCAACACAGAAAGGATAACTAAACCAAGGTGAAAACAAAAAGGGGAAACCAGACTAATTGTAGGAGAAAGGTTCTGGTTTCAAAGTCTCTGGTCTGGCAGAGAGCGGAAGAATGAAGAACCGGGCCTTCGTGGATTAAGGTGATTGAGAACAGGTGAATCAATCCCCACACCTGTGAGAGAGATGGATGGATGGATGGATGGATGGATGGATAGATAGGTAGGGAGGTAGATGGACCATAGATAGATGGATGGGTAGGTAGATTCTGCAGTGGGGAAATTTTCAGTGTGGCAGTAGCAGATAGGAAAAAAAGTAAAAAGAAAAGCAGCACTCAGTGCACAGATATAAATAGATGCTTTCTCCTTAGAGAAGAAATAGAAATGCTTGTAAAAAAAAAAAAAAAACCTTGTGAAATTGCACATATTGACTTATTTACATTTTATTGCAGTTATTTCATGGGTGATCTGAACTACTGGGAGCAGGTTTGATTGAACACAGTCTGACTGCTGCAGGAAGGAAGGACCTCCTTTAAACATCGTGGGTGAAGCAGTCTGTCCCTGAAGGAGCTGCCGGTGATGGTCCTGTTTCCTGCAGGGGGTGGGAGATGTCCTCCATGATAGACAACAGCTTTGTCATCATCCTCCTGTCTAACACCAGCCCAGGACAGAGCTTGCTTTCTTAACCAGTTTCTTTAGTCTCTTCCTGTCTGCAGCCGTGATGCTGCTGCTCCAGCAGACCACTCCATACAGGATGGCTGATACCACCACACAACCATAAAAGGTCCTCAGAATTGCTCCCTGCATCCTGAAGGACCTCAGTTTCCTGAGCAGGTGAAGTCTGTTCTGACCTTTCTTACACCGTGCGTTGGTGTTCTATCTCTAGACATGTTTGAATGTCTTTATCAATAAATGGTCAAACATATGTTGAGTGTCAGCTCAGCTCTTTGTTCCACACATGTATATGTTCCTATGTGATTGGTGTCTTGCAGTCAGAGTGTAAAGAATTGAAGCTGTCAGAGGCTTTCTGTGGTGAAGAGGCTGCAGGACATCAGCTGCTCCAACAGGTGACGCCTTTGTTCTTTGGCTCCAACCAGAACCAGCAATAAATCAGCATGAGCTGCAGCTTATCCACCTCATAGAGTGTATAATAAAGAAACCAAGAGCTTTTAGTTGATAGCTGTCTCTAGTGAATGACCGGCAGTGTCTTGTTCAGGTTGTGAGGAGAAGTAAAAAGCTTACAGCAGCTGGTATTCCCAGGTAGTCTCCCATCCAAATGCTAACCAGGCCCAACCCTGCTTAGCTTCGCAGATGAGATGAGATTGGGTGTATTCAGTCTCAGAAACAAACCTACAATGTAAGTTCTGTACCTCACATGATTCAAATCTCCACTCACACCTTTTATTTGTCCTTTGATTGCTCCAGTACTGATTGATGCCATCATTTAAGCCAATTTACAACAACATCTTGTAGGAAATGTGGTGCAGAGGTAAGTTCTGTGCTTCACATGTTGAAGGTCCATGGTTCAAATCCCCACTCACACTTTTTATGTGTCCTTTGGATGCTCCAGTACTAATTGCTAGCATTATTTAAGCAAAGTTAGAGCAATATCTTGTAGGACAGGTGGTGTAGAGGTAAGTTTTTTGCCTGGCATGTTGAAGGTCCCCGGTTGAAATCCACCTTAGTACCTTTATTATCTTCACCTCCTTAATAGTTTTGTGTACCATCATTTACGAAAACTAACAGTTGCACCCAGTAGGAAGGATAGCGCAGTGGTAAGTTATCTGCCTCTCATCCAGGAGGTTTTTGGTTCGAATCCAGCCCAGGGCTCTTTTGACACTTGATAAGATAAGATAAAGATAAGATAAAGTTCTTTATTTCTCCCCACTCCAGGGGAAATTTACATTGTTACAGCAGCTTTATTTACAATATATACATACTTTGGCTGTATGACAACCTCTTTCAACCATCATTACAACAAAGTCCACGAAGGAGCTTGTGTGAGAGATAGCTCACACATAGGTTGTGTGTCTGTCATGTGGAGGGTCACGGTTCGAATCCCCACTGGGAACCTTGCGGAGGATGATAGCAGAGTGGAAAGGTTGTGGTCTGTGGTGTGGAGTGTCAGTGGATTGGAGTTGAAGGGTGGTTCCTGCAAAACCAAGAAGTTGCCTGAAAAAGGTAAAGAGCGTAAAGAGCGTAAAGAGCGTAAAGAGCGTAAAGAGCGTAAAGAGCGTAAAGAGCGTAAAGAGCGTAAAGAGCGTAAAGAGCGTAAAGAGCGTAAAGAGCGTAAAGAGCGTAAAGAGCGTAAAGAGCGTAAAGAGCGTAAAGAGCGTTTTTGGCAAATTTTGCCCAAATGTGAAAAAAAAGCTTGAGCAGAGTGGGGGATTGAACCTGCACTCTCCAGGTTCCAAACCACCATCACTACCTCTGGACTACCGGTCCTACATACCCAAATACAGGCTTTTCTTCTATTCGTCAAGGCGGTGACATCAACACTGAAAGAAAAAAAAACAATCCACAAAATCAAAAAAAGAACATAATCTACCTACAACTTTTAAAGAACACGCTAAAAAACACAATACTAAAAAGTCACACTCTTCTCCTCATCACTCATTTTTACATTTTAACACAATTTCAAAGCCACACAAATCACATTCTTCATGTCAAATCACTTCTCTTCACTACAAATGGGAGAGAACAGCAAACAAATAAAATACAACTTATGGCTTAAATATCTTCAAAATCTCTTTGCTATTCCTCTACATTCAAATTCCTCAACACCACTCAACAATCACCTGCAGGATCTCTTACTTCTTTCTTAGCTCTGACAAAACATCTTCAAGACTCTGAGAAGACAACTCATTTTCAACACATTTGCTGCTTCGTCTAAGTGTCCACACACATCTCCAGTCATCCACAGGCCTCACCGCTGATCAGCTGCACAAACTTACATGTTAAACTTCTCCAAAGATAAAATACAGGCCCTTCTGTCTGATCACAACTTTTACTGGTGGCTCATATTTCAAGTTCATTTCCTTGCAAAGTCTTTATTTTGGATTAAAGTGGGATCTGTGACCAGGCAGATCACTTGTTTATTCTTAGCATTTGGATTTCACTGACATTCCTGTCATGTAGAAAAATAGAAATATCTTTGCATTGATTCAGCTAAACTAACTGCAGACACTGAGAGGCGTAAAGTTCAACAAATGCTGTTTTTATTTACTTCACTGGTGACATCAGTAGATGCTTGCAGTGAAACCAACACTGCAAATATTTATGCATTAAAGTATCGCAACTGAAAACTCCCTACAAACGTCCACTTCTAACACCACAAACATTGTCCAGAGGAAATGATATTAGCTGAACATAAAAACATACACATATGTAACTCATCAAGACACACAAAAATGTAATTGACACCCATGACCAAAATCCAACAGGAAGTCAGCCATTTTGAATTATATGTCATATGTTTTGACGATTTTGGGTCATTTTTAGACATTTTCAAAAGCTATAAACTCAAACAGGGTAACACTGAGAGAGATGAAATTCGGCCAGGATGTGCTACACACATGGGTGATCAAAAGTTATCAAAATGCTCCGCAAAAGTCTGAGGGCATGGCCATGGCGGCCTCCTGAACTTTGATGCTTCGCCATGAAACATCAACTGCTGTGTAACTGCCCTAAACATGCTCCAATCTGCCTCAAACTTTACATGTATGATCAGAGTCCCGCCCTGATGACATTCACATGCTGAAATACAGCCACAGTCATAGCGCCACCTGGTGGATAGAAGGAAAAGCTCTATAACTAGCCTGTACATGGTCCGATCTGCCTGAAATTTTATATGTGGAATCACAGTCTGACCCTGATCACATCCATTGGCCAATATACACTCTCGGTCGCAGCGCCACCTGGTGGATGGACAGGAAGAGCTCTGTAAGTAGCCTGAACATGCTCCAGTCTGCCTGAAATTTTACGGCTGTGATCAGAGTCCAGCCCTCATCGCATCCATAGGCCGACATGCACTTTTGGTCGCAGCGCCACCTGGTGGACATGCGTGGATTCGCCGACCAGCAAGGATGCGAGGACCCGTCCAACGCTGCTTGCAGCTTTAATTATTATTATTATTATTATTATTATTATTATTATTATTATTATTATTATTCTTTGCCCGCCGGGAAATCGCCATTTGTGGCGGCCTTATCATACCCCAAAACGCGTCAAACTTGGCATGCTCATCAGGACTGGCGAAAAATTTGATATTTTATGGGAGTTGCGCATGTGTGTGGCAAAATGGCTCCATAGCGCCCCCTAGAAAATTGAAAATTTGGTCATTAGGCCAACTTGCATGACGTTTCATCTACAGCTACAAAATTTTGTAGGTATATTCAGCACATCAGGAAACCCAAAAAAGTCAATCATGGCCACGCCCGAAACCCAACAGGAAGTCGGCCATCTTGAATTACCTGTAAATTTTTTAAAATTAATAACTCATCGGGGATAAGTCCGAGAGACGTCAAATTTGGCCAATATATGCAAACATGCGAACTGATGAAAAGTTATCAAAATGTTCATCTCATTTCAAAGGGCGTGGCACATGGGGACTCCCAAAAAAATGGATCCTTCGCCATGAAACAGGAAGTGGTGTCTAACTCAGCTGTACATGCTCCAATCTGCCTGAAATTTCACATGTGTGATCAATGTCCAGCCCTGACAACATCCATGTGGTTATATACAGTCACAGTCATAGCGCCACCTTGTGGTATCAGGAAATTGAAATTTTTTTACATTTTGAGGTACTATTCTTAGCAGGTTGATCAGATTCACCTCAAATTTGGTGACATAAGCCAACACATTGATGATGATTCCCAGAGAAAATGGCGACTCGTCATCAAAGGGCGTGTCTGTGGCGGCGCGGCAAATTTTGATTTCTCGCCATGAAAATTGAATTATTTATATCTCAGCTGGAAATGGTCCAATCTGGACCAAACTTGATATGGTGGACACCAGTCCGGGTCTGAACACATCCACACTCATAAATTTAGAAAAGCTCATGTGTGATCAGAGTCCGACCCTGATCACATCCATAGGCCAATATACACTGTCGGTCGCAGCGTCACCTGGTGGACGTGCGTGGATTCGCCGACCAGCAAGGATGTGATGACCTGTCCAACGCTGCTCGCAGCTTCAGAATAGAAAACGTTTTAAGATATGTAAATTTATTTGTTTTTTTGGATTTTGTTATTGTGTCTTCTGTGTAATTAGATATTCAAAAGTGTCACTGGTGTTTTTCAAATTTTTTGTCTGTATTTAGATCTTAAAAGTGTAGTGTTGGTCTTTTGTCATTCTTTATGATTTTATAATATTAGATTAGATGTCCAAATGTTTTGTCTTTTTAATGTGTAATTGTTGAGTGAAAAGTATTATTGGATGTGATGAGTAAAAATATTATTTTCAATATTAAATGTTTAGATAAACTGTTGTAGTTTGTAATTGTAAGAACTTGTAGTAGATTTTAATGTGTAATTGTATATGTAAAGTTTTCATAGTAAATTGTGTTTAATTCCTAGTAAAAGTGTTATTGTCTTGAAGGTGTTTATTTGTAAAGAAACATTTAACTATTTAAATAAGTGTACTAGTGTCTTTCACTTTTTGTTTGGATAGGCGTAGTGAGAGACAGCTCGACAACGGGGTAGAAATAAGAATGAGGGCAAATCATACAGCACGGGGTTGCGAGCAGGAATCGAACCCGGGCCTCAGCGTCGGAGATCTAGTACATACGTCAGTGGCTTAACCTGTTGAGCTATATGGATACACATGTTATGTGCTTTAAAACATGTATAAATGCAATAGAATGTGTAGGGGTAGGGTTAGGGTTAGAAAGACGGGTCCTTACAGTTGTAGTACAAAAATAGGGTTAAATAATATGTATACAAATTTATTTTTACTGTCCAAACGAAGCAGCCGAATATTAAGAGAAATAAACCCCCGGTTTTCCCGTTGGATTTTGGCCGGTCTATATCATATCATATAGCACGGCCAAAATTCACCGGGAAAACCTCAACTTTATTTTAAGAGTTTTTTGGTTAGCTTGACTTAATATTAAATTATGAAAATATGTAAAATTTAATACCCATGTTTTTGTACATTGCTACTGTCAGGACCTGCCACTGTAACCCTAACCCTACCCCTAGACTTTCTATTGGATTAACACACGTTTAAAAGCACATAACGTGTGTGTCCATATAGCTCTACGGGTTAAGCCACTGACGCATGTACTAGGTTCCCAACGCTGAGGCCCCGGTTCAATTCCCGCTCGCAACCCCGTGATACATGAGTTGCTCTCATTCTTATTTCTACCCCATTGTCTGGCTGTCTCTCACTAGCCTATCCATCAATTAACTGCAAAAGACTACAACAGTTATTTACATATTTCCTGTTTATTTATTAAATACAATTCTTTAATTTCTTACATCTTTTTTTCCCCCCATACTTTATAAAAGTTTGACTGTCTTAACTTTTTCCCATTTATTTAATTGCTTCTTTTTTTATGTACTTTCTTTAATCTTCTTCTTCTTTCTCGAATTTAAGACCAAACTTAAATTTTGGGTCAAATTGTAATTAAAGTTCCCAGCATTAGATTAACTTCAAGAATATGAATAAAGATACTGATTAATTTAATGATGATTTTATTTTACCTAATCAACTTGAATTTGATTAATGCTCAGCCTCAGATAGACCAACTATGGGCCTTTCAGGTATTATGTAAATTTGGAGTCACTGAGCTAAATGTCCATTTTACTCTAAAGATAAATTCATACAGTCTTTGAAAAACTCAGAAAGATGTTTAATAACAAGTAGTTGTTTTTTTTAAAAATGTTTTAAAGAATCCATTTATTGCACCAGATGGACAGAAATGGCATATTTCCTTTCTTACTTTTACACCATAATAAAAATACAGACTTATACTTCAAATTTGTTTAAAAATATAAACATGTTAAACATAATACAAGCAAATGCTAAAATTGTTTAAGTTTGTCCTGAAACAATACCCTCATGTCTACATGTCCATCCAATCCATAATGGTCTTTAAAGGAAGCAAGTCCGTTCAGCTAAGGTTAATATCAGTTTTCAGCAGTGATATTAGTCTCTTCCAGTGGATATATGACTAGGACATGGAGTTGCACCTTGGAAAACATGCAAAAAGACTTTTTAAAGGTGCAGTAGATGGACTTTTTTTTAATAATCAGATGAAGACAATTAGAGGCACGCTGATCCAACCTCATATGGAGGCATCTTACAAAACAGAATGGTGCATAATTTGTATTCTTCACTGATTTGAGCTCCTTTTTCAAATTTTTGTACAAGGCAGGGGGGAGTTTAAACGGTGGACCGAAGTGACTGAAAGAATGAAACTGACTTGTAACACACCCACAGTTTAATTTGCAAGGGGCCTACAGTTTCTAGAATTGACCAACAAGTCTCAGCAAAGTGCAAAAACATCGAACCACCAGAAAAATCACTTCCAGTCAAAAGTGTTCACAGCAGTAATGGTGGCTATTTTGAAGAATCTACAATATAAAACATGTTTTAAATATTTGAATATTTCACATTTTTTTGTTTACTGCATAATTCCATATGTATTCATTCATAGTTTTGATGCATTCAATGAGAATCGACAATGTAAATAGTCGTGAAAATAAAGAAAGCATTAAATGAGAAGGTGTGTTCAAACATTGATTGGTAGTGTACATAAATATAAAAATCAAGGGACGATATCTGGGTTCATAGCAATACTGAAATCCCTCAATAAACAGAGAAAGGAGGGGAAAAACAGCCAATTTCTGACCTGCGAAAAAGGTGGGAGGAGAATAGTCTGACACTGTTGGTTGCTTCTTAACAGTCTATGGCAACTTTCACTTGATAGGCAGCATTCACTGGTAACACACTTCAACCTTCAGAAGCCCAACTCTGTTTTAGGACCACAGTGCATGGAGTGACCCCTGACTCACACAGAGAAACACAGAAGAATGAGGGTCAACAGTGTTTTCTGCATGTGGTATGAGTAGACCACAGAGTGAGGTCAACCAGACACACTAAAACACTTCCAATCTGTGTCAATTCGTGGGAAAGTGATGAAGTGTGAAGACAACACAGATCCATCCCATATGATCCATCCATCTACCCATCCATTATCTATACACCACTTAATCCTCATTAGGGTCATGGGGAGCTGGAGTCTATCCCAGCTGACTTGGGGCGAAAGCGGGGGGACACCCTGGACAGGTCACCAATCTATCACAGGGCTACATGTACAGACAAACAATCACACTCTCATTCACACCTACAGACAGTTTAGAGTTACCAATTAACCTGAGCATGTTTTTGGACTGTGGGAGGAAGCTGGAGTACCCAGAGAAAACCCACACATGCACAGGGAGAACATACAAACTCCATGCAGAAAGATCCCCAGAAGGCCAGGACCGGGGATCTTCTAGCTGCAAGGTGCTAACCACCATGCCACTGTGCAGTCCAACACTGATCCACCCTGTTACAAAACATTTTAAATTGCATCAGTTGGTGTCCTTAATTTGTTTTTAATTATCAGGAGTATTCAGAAAATGCCTTCAGAACAGTAATGTGTGCTGTTAAACAATGCCTGAAATTTTTATTTTAGATGAAATAAATTAAAATTTTAAATATATGTCCTGCTCTATGACAATGAGCATTGTGAGAGGAGCAAATAGACTTGACTAATCACCTTTTAAGTGCACTGAACAAAAACATAAATGCACTGTGTAATATGTTCTATCCATTGTTTTTTTTTTTTTTTAACATAGGGGAATATGTACTTCTTTTTTTCAGCACACCGTATCTCTAGAAACAGAACAGACAGAATGGTTGCATCAAACAACCAAATACACACTATTTTGTGGGCAGGCTCATCGGCCAGAAACCAGAAGTCCCGCATTTGGGATGCATAGAGTCAATAAGTTGTTGATGCTGCTTGTGGATTGTTGTTCCACTGTTGCTGAAGAACTTGGACATTTTGGGGGACAGGATCACATTGATGGACATGATTGAAAACTATTTCTTAGATGATAAATGATGGCGTTGTGGACATTCAAGTAACTGCGTACTGGTCACACTATGTGATTATTGTTTTTTAAAGCCACACCGAGCCCCAGTGGGGGTTAACTCATTAACAGCAGTTTAACAACTCAAAACCTTTTTGTGTAGAACTGGCTAAATCTAACTACTTTCTAACCATAACAATGATTTTTTTTTTTTTAATTCATCTCTAGGGCAGAACAAATCTCCTTCTTCTTCTTTGATTTTGTTAAGTGTGAATATTTATCTAGATAATGCTTGTTAGACATACCAACAACAAGAATAGGGAGACTTGGCAGTTCACGTTTTACGACGTTAGAAGCGGCTATCGCGATATATTACGAGACGACAACTGTGCGTCACGTGATATTGTTTTGGTTCCGTCCTTTCCTCTGCAGAGTCTCTGGATGGAGTGGAGATGGCAAGAAATGAGGAGAAACAACAGGGGAGACTCAACAGACTGTGGCTTCAGAAAGAGAGGGAGGGTAAGTAGCTGATATCCGTAACACAAACTCTTAATATTGGAAACTTTAATTATTTTTTGCCCGATAAAACTACTTAAAGCTACTTTACGGACAGTTAGCTTTGACAGTTAGCTGCAGCACTAAGCTAACTGGGAAACACAGAGTTTCTCCTTGTATTGCTAAATATTTTCCAAATCACCATGTCCTTCGCCGTGTGAAATGGTTAATTAAAATATCATCGCTTACACGCTGTGCACTGTGGTAGTAATTTTCCTCCTCCAAACACTGGGCTACTCGAATCAGTTAAGCTAACATTTCCTGTTATTATTTCCTTTACAGATGGACGCCTCAAAGATGTTCGTGAGCGTCGACCCAAACTGGTAATAAAGACGTAAGAAATACGATCAAATTCTCAAAACCTCACAACAGTTTGTTTCAGTCAAAACGTTTCTTCCACAGTCAACCCTTAATTCAGCCTCCTCTGTGAAGAAGTGGATCCCCAGCATAAAGAAAGAAATAGAGTATTATCTACAGGTAAGTGACTAGTTTTTAGTGTGAAACATAGACTTTACTCTATTTTAGACGTAATCTTGCTCTTATTTTATTTTAATTTCCATAATAAAACATAGCAGTAGAAACATAAGAACAAAAATAAACTGTGCAGGTGGGAAATCGCACCTCGGTATGCTTTATAATCCAATATAAATGTCATGAATCCCCAGAAATTAGCAAGTGAGTAACTATAGGATAAAAACAAAACAAAACAAAACAAGAAAATGTTACAAGGATGTATGTGCTTTACTATAAAACTGGGGATTGCAAATGGGAATTTTCTTAAGTCCTGTCTTATCCTATTTAGTTTTATCTTAAGTTATCTTATATGTGAATGTGTTGATATAAACGTGCATGATTGTGAAGCAAGCATGTGCGCCGACACACTAAAGCAAACCAGTGTTTTTTCTACCCCTTATGAAAGATAGTGAGAGAAGGGTCAGTTATAGTCAGATGTGATCATTTGGGATAAATGAATCTGATTCCTCAGACTGGTCCTCAGCCAGTATCTAAAATCTGTAAGAGAAGACGACTGAAATGCTACTTGAGTATGCCTGTTTCATGGCTTAGCTTCTGTAATCTAATAGAGAATTGACAAAGACCAGTCCAGAACACTATAAGGTGTAACTGTTTGCTATGTTTTCTATCATAACTATGTACAGCACTGTTCGGCGGGAAAATGCTTCATTAGCGTTTACTGATCAATGCACTCTCTGGATGTTTTTGTCTTTTCCACAGCAATCCCAGCTTTCTCATTACCCCGAGAGGAAGATTGCGGAGTTCCAGCTTCGCATTGAGGCTTTAGAAAAAGAGTACCAAAGCTTCATCACCAAACTACGACTTCTCGACCCCTCGTGCAAGCATAAGCCGTGGACTCCTCGAGCATACCTCAGAAAGAGAGGAGACACTCAAGAATGCCCAACTAACGGTTAGTGGTTAAGTTATGACTAATCTTCTGCATACACTGAAAGCATGTCATGGGTTCAACAACAGACAGCTGATAGATATATATGTATTTTAAAAAAGCTTCTTGTTTTTACTCTATAAGGGTAGTTCTTCTGAGAATGTGAGCCAAAGTACAGAATACAGATTGTGTTTGAGAGGAACAAACAGCTGACATAAATACCGGTATGTCTTTGAAAAAAAGAAACACAGACACATCAAGGGCAGGTACTTATGTGGTTCTTTTAATTGTCAAAAAGAGTATAAATAGGTTTCATTTCATTCCAAAATCCAGAGTTTGCTTTGTTAAACTAATACATCCATCCATCCATTATCTATACACCGCTTAATCCTCACTAGGGTCGCGGGGGGGGGCTGGAGTCTATCCCAGCTGACTCGGGCGAAGGCAGGGGACACCCTGGACAGGTCACCAGTCTGTCGCAGGGCCACATACAAAGACAAACAAACACTCTCACATTCACACCTACGGGCAATTTAGAGTAATCAATTAACCTCAGCATATTTTTGGACTGTGGGAGGAACCCGGAGTACCCGGAGAAAACCCACGCATGCACAGGGAGAACATGCAAACTCCATGCAGAAAGATCCCAGGAAAGCCGGGACGCGAACCAGGGACCTTCTCGCTGCAAGGCGAACGTGCTAACCACTACATCACTGTGCAGCCCTAAACTAATACATACATAGCTTAAATATAGTAACCTTAAAAATGAAATTGACATGCATCATAAACTTGTGAATAAATGGGGTGGTATATGTTTTTTTTTTTTTGCAACATACCTGTCCGTATAGTAATTGACTAAAACTAAAAGGAAAGATGTGATATTTGCCTCTTTTGTAAGTCAGTTAGCATTCATTATTGGTCAAATTTGAGCACAGTTTTTTCTTCATCCTGTCATTGCAGCACATAGCAGTGCTGTTTATATCAGTTTAATAGTTTACAAGATTGTTTCTCAAAAATCTACCATTAATCACAATGTTTTGCCAAAAAGTGCTAAAATATGCAAGATTTTGTTTTTTATTATTTTCTGGGTACAACAAAATGCAGAGACACTTCCCCGTGAGATAGCTGTAAGCCAACAAGAGCACCTTCAAAATGAGGATAGTCTTAGTCATTTGCAGATATTTTCAGTGGGCATGCATTGTCCTTCCAACAGAGTATCTTAATCACTCCTAAAATAATTTTCTGAATAGAAAAAAGCCTTTCTGACAAATACTACTGCATAACATTTTATTGTTAATGTGATTCAGACCTTTACATCATTGATATTTTGTGCTTTTACATTATGTCCTTGAACAATACAAACTTTTTTCTACAGATACAAGAATGTGTACAGTGTCAGTATTTACCTACACATAGAATAATTTTTAGAATTTGCATTTCTTTGTATATTGCAATTTCCTACGGATGTCCCTATAGTTCTGTAGTGCCCCCTTTACTGCTCTAACACTGCATATTTCATGAGAATAATGAAGACTTATCTTATCTCATCTTTTTTTTTTGAACAAGGTCTTTTTATTTATTTTTAACAATTATATAAACAAACAAACAGAACAATGTAATACAAACCGTAATAAAATAATGAAACTCAAAACCCCCCCACCCCCCTTATCTCATCTTTTTGTGCTTTGACAGACTATTTCTTCGAAACACCAGTAGCTGATGCTATATATATGTCAACACTGTGGGCTTCCTCTCGTTCACAGATATAAAATCTCGGTCCAGTGAGTCACATCATGGTAACAGTCAGTGCAATGACTTGGCCAGCAGTGGGGCAGGAACTTTGAAATCCCCAGACACAGAGGAACCTCTCAGCTTTTCAAAGACCAGATTTCAAACCCTTGTCCCCACCAACTTGGCCTCAGAAACTTCTGAGTCTGTCTGTCCAGTCCAGGACCAGCCCCTCGCCTTCGACCGGACGCGGCTGGCAATCGCTGCTGCTGCATTCAGAGGACCTACAGTTCAGATCAGTTCTTCCCAAACACAAAGGCTTGCCAGGCTTCTGCAGTCTGGACTGCCAAATCTGGGTAATTCTCCATTGACACAAACATTTTCATCCCAGAATCGAGACAGAGAGAACAATGACAGGGCAACAAATGATTCTGCAATCCAAGAAAATAAGTCGGACTGTGATGCAGCTGATAGGATACCTGGGAAATCATCTAATGCTGAGGCAACAGAAGAGAGGACTGGTCATGTCCTGGGACTAGACTGTTACTCTTCTTCTGATGAGGACTGTGATGCATAATGTCATGTACTAGTCCACAATTTCTGCATTCTACATTCTACACCCACAGCTCTGCTCAAACACTGTAAAACTACTCTTCACTTCACAATGGCAAACTGTAATATTGGAGTAATTCAGCTGTACGTATTCAACTAAAAAGTGTTTCTGAGGAAAAATATCGATAGTGAAAGTCCCAAGCTACAATTTAAAAGGACTGGTTCTTAGTTTTGTTGCATTTCAAACCCTGGAAGTCTGAATTTATGTTTTTGAGACTGCCATTAATAGACATGGCATTTTGCTCATGATGTTTTATAACATATAAAAACACCATATGGATATGTTAACAGCATAAAAAAATGTTGATTTTCACCAGAAGGGGTCTTTAATAACATTATTTTGTAATAAAAATACAAATTGCATACCACCATAGAGTCTTTCTCAGCATTTTTCTATCACCAGCTCCTCCTCAACAACATAGGCCTGCATTCTCTCAGGTATTTAAGATATTATGCTCTGTCAGATTGAGATAAAATTACAAATGAAGACATTTAACTAGTGTATTTTGATATGATGGCTGTTACACATTTGTAGACCAAAGATATTTTAATTCTGAATTAAAGCCAAGCGCACAAAATCTGCTACCTAAGTAAAATAGTATATTTCCATAAAACCATGAGTAATGTAATGCCATGTATGTCAGATTTAGAAAATCATTGTCATTTTCAGGCATTATGTTACTTGTGCGATCAGTCATCATGACCACAGCTACCTCCATTATGCAATAGAAAGGAGCAAGTCTGTGAGAAACTGACAGTAATCGGTGGAGATGTCTGCAGATTTAGTGATTCATTTTACTCTCCTGATCTGGTTGTATAAACTGGAGCAGCAGCAGCGAACACAGCCTGGTTAGACCCCAAAACCCCACCCTCCCACCTAACGCACTCTATGCTGCTACTGCTGCTGCTTTCAAGACCGCTTTCAGCTCGATGCTTCTGGGAAACAGACACATCAGCTTGTAGAGTGCAGCCTGTGCAGTTTATGGTTAAGTCTGACGTAGTTAACCTTTTGGTTTGAGCTCTGTCTGTACGCTGCAGGGTGGGTTTCCCTTTTGGCTCTGCTTGAACCTGGAGAAATGAAACTTTTGCAGAACTGATACCTGAGAATTTCCTTTGGAGTTACTAAAATATACACACAGCACTTTATGCAATGTACAAGATTTGCTTTACTTCAGAGTTGTGAATCATATCGAAGCAAAGGTTTCAGTGGAGGTCTGCATGACACAGCACTATTACAGCCCCCTCCACCGCAATACTTGCTTTTTTCTAAGTAGATGGAAAGACACCCTTCATCAAAACCCACCGAAAGCTCACCAAAGAGTGCTCACTAATAATTGCAAACGGATTTTATTGATTAAACAACAGATAAAAGCGGATGCCTGTCTGGAAACCGTTGCACCCACAATGAGGTTGTAGTCGCTCTGTAACTTAGGAATGGAACCCAAAAGAATGATGAAGACCACATTCTTATTAGCTATTGACAGAGTGGGTAGAGAAGCGGTGTCAGCTTTCCTGTAAGCTCATCTCTGAGGTATAGTTTGGGGTTAATCTCACCTCTCTAAAGTATCGCTGCGTCTCCCGCTGCCAATTTCTCACAAGTAATCGGCACGAAAGCCAGAGCACAGACATATGTCCTTTTCATGTGGCAGCAGAATCTTCCCACCAAGAATACTCTGTGTACAACTGAAACTGCTCTACCACTGTTTACTAACACGCTCTTAAAGCGCAATAAAAATTGAGCTCATTAATAATTTGTTATTGATTGTGTTGAATTTTAAAGTGAAATTTTCAGATTCAACAGTTCAAATACAGAGGAACATGTTGAAAACCACACAACTAGGGTACCGATGTTGGGCAGGTGAGTGTGACAGTGGTTGCTCAGTCTTTCCTTCCATGGAAGTTATGCAAAGGTGCCTTTCTGATGATGAGCTAGAGGTGGTTACTGAGGTGGAGGTCAGCTGAAATGATGAGCTTCCTTTCTGTTCTCTCTTAGCTACACGTCTCTACGTGCACACAGCAATACACAAAGTTAAAATATTCAGTACAAAACTGAGAAAAAGCTCAATAAAGTTTGTGAAGACATACGATGCAGACAAGCAACCCCACAGGAGATGAAAGTGTTGGCTTGTGTAAGTTTATGCTAAGTAAAATGTAGTCTTCTGCGCAGGCGTGGGAGGGACCAGTGGGTGGTGAGTGACAGCTGAAGTTTGGCCCTTTAAAGACAGACGTGTTCAGACAAAAGTAGACACCTCCTTTCATGCAGACCTGATAGATGCACGCACAGCTTGTCTCACAGTAGGTAGGACCTGCACCATGAGCTATGACCAGAGCTACCCCTTCCCCCAGGTGTTCCTTGTGGATGATAGCGGACGTCCTCAGCACTCTGCCCAGCCTCCGGGTCTCATCCCCTGCTGGTCCTTCCCTCCCGCCCAGCAGAGGCTGAGGAGCCGTGGGAAGAGCGAGGGCTGCATGGGAATTCGCCCCGGTGTGGCCTTGATCGTGCTGCTGCTGTTCCTGCTGGTGTTTGCAGCCCTCGGCTTCGAAGCCTACCAGATTATGAACATACAGAAAGAACTGAGACAGGTAAGGAGTAACATCGTAGAGGCAAAGAAAGAAGGAATTGTGTGATTAATAAGCAGTGTGTGGAAATATATAGGTTTGAAGCTGGAAAATCATTAAGATGGTGAAAATCTGGCAGAACTCTGCAGTAGATTAAAAAAAAAAGAAGAACCAAGTGAAGAAATAGTGCATTAATACTTGCGGTTGAAAAGAAATTGTGCTAAACATGTTTCTTTTGTATATGATATTGCTTCTCAAATCTAAATCCCAGTTATCTCTAAGCTACAGCACAATGGCACAAGGCAAATATGTATGTAACATATAAATGTGTGACTGCAACTCTGCACAATGTACACTGCATTTTAATTTCTCTTTACTTATTATTTATGAGGTCTTCTGTTAAAAGGAATCTTGCTATTACTGCTCAGCCTTGTGGAACTTTTTACTTTTCATTTCAGTGCTCAAACTCTACGTGACAAAAGTCTTGACATTTCTTGAGCTGTTTTAATGGAAGAAAAAGCAGCAAAAATTAAAAGGTGTGACTTCTGCCACCTTTGCATCAGAGAGGGGGCGACAGGTGTAAAGTGGGAGAGTGGAAAGTTTAATAATTAATTCACCATTTAGTTTGGAATCATTTAAAGAGTCAATTTACCTCAGCTCTCCTCTGACATTTAGAATCGCAAACCAAAGTGTTCCATCTGTGGTCACAGGTCCAGTGAGACAGGAAATCCTCTCTGACTCGTGCTCTGAGAAGGCGTTCAGAACAAAGCGCTGAGGCTCCGGTATCTGTGTGATGTGGCATTAAAATTTGTCTCTTTCACTTCACTTGAAGGTTGAGCCTGAGACGGAGGTTGCTGCGCCTCAGAAGCAAATGGGTAGGTCTTCATCGTTAAACATCTCTTATCATAAACAAAGGATTCCCACCAAAAATGTGAAAATGTTCCCAATAAAGGAAAAGAGGAGATAATGTGACTAATCTGAGGGTCCTTTCAGGTTTCTATGAACCCCAGATCAGTGGAGAAGATAAGAAAGACAGACCTGCAGCACACGTGATAGGTAACATTTTTATTCCTTATCATATTTGCTCTGAGATTTTCTGCTTCTCACATTTGGTAACATCGTGTCTTTCCTCAAACAGGACGCATTGAAATTAGACATCAAGACTTCAAGACTCTGCGATGGGAGCCAAAGACAGGTCAGGCGTTCATCTCTGGAGGAGTTGCTTACCGGATTGAAGACGGGGCTCTGCAGGTCAACGAGTCGGGACTCTACCACATTTACTCACGAGTGGAGCTGTTCTTTGGGAAATGCTCTTCCACTTCCTCGTTTGATCACTCTGTGTTTGTGAGGAGATCAGGACATTCCTCCCCTCTGAGACTGATGGAGGCCCACAGGATGGGTTTCTGCTCTCAGCAACCCTCCCGTACCTTCACCACTGACAGTTTCCTTAGCTCTGCTCAGCAGCTGAAGAAATACGACAGGGTTTTTGTGAATATTTCACACCCGAATCTTCTTAGTCACTCACATTATGGCAACTTCTTTGGTCTCTACCAGATCTGAAGAAGTTTATGTGTCGACTCTTACATCTTGATGGAGTAATTTTACTCCAGTATCAGTCTCAGGCAGGAGTGAAACTTACTCATCACTTTACACAAATGGTGCACTGAATGTGTTGTCTATGATACATACAAACACACACACACACACACACACACACATATATAAAATAAGTGCACTGGATAGCATAATATGACAGCTTCTGTGAGGGAAATATTGCACATTTTCTAGATTGGCAGCTTAAAAAATTGAGAATTGAAAGTACACATAACAGTAGTGAAGCATTTTACACAAGCAGAACCAAATATTGTGCCTTTTATCAATGAGGAGGATGTCAGTTAACACTAAGGTGCTGATTTAGTAGTAGCATTTTTTAAAATATTTATTTTTAGTGTGGATCTGACAGTTCCGATGTCTAAATGTGTGCTTATAAAAGAGAAACAGTGTTATATTCTGGTTGTTTTGAAGAGATAATTTAAATGACTTTTACATGTGTCTAATTGAAAGAGCTATGTTAATAAATATTTGTAACTGAAACCTGAAAGCATTTCATGTCTGAGTCTGTCTTGTGAGGAACGCCCACTTGAGTGTTAATCACCGGAAAGTATTATCACGAAGACACCAACTCAGATTTGCTCCTGATAATCAGCTTCATTTTCATATGTTCCGCTGAGGAGAGACAGCAGACTGAATTTGAAGCAGGTTGGTGTTTTGGAATCTCAAAACAAACATCTAAACTGTGAATAAAAAGTGCTTTTCCTGGTTCATTTACTGTGTCAGAAATGATTTAGAGGCCACGGTTTGCGAGCACACTTGCATTTTTGCAGCACTTTTTTTTTCACTTTAGCGCCTGTCTTGCTCTGCTCTTTTTCAGTACACCACAAACACGTATGACTGTGGATGGTGAAAAGAAGTGCAGGCTGGGCACAGATGAGGGGACCAAAGCTGTCTCAGGTTTGACGTGCGTTTCCTTCCTGTGTGAGTATCAAGAGGGTCTCGCATGTCTGCAGGCCGATTTTTGTGAAAGAATGCGTGCTTCTTTGAATCCATGTGTTAAACTTCTTCCTTTATAGGTTTATTTCTGTTGCAAGTCCTGATGAGCCTTACATTGAAATGTAAATAATCCTTTTAAACCAGAAAAGAAGTATTGTCTTTCAACCATGCTAGACTGGGCCACAAATTCCTGCAACAGAGCAGTGAAAGCAAAAAAACAAACAAAACACACAATTTGTGACTTGTGGACAGTTTATTTGTGAACAGTTCATTAGAGATGTGTAGAGTTGAGCTTTTGAGGCATCTTCATTCATTTATTTTTCTGTTCCTACAGTGGTCCATCCTGTGTAGAGCAAAAAAAGCAGTCTTCCACCAAAGAAGTGTCTGTTTTCTGTTCTAGGCTGTTCTCACTCTAAATTGCACATTCATTTCTTCTGAAAACCACACCTGACAGAGTTCATGTTTTACTCAGCAACATAAAAGTTGCCCCAATCTGCCATCAATACATTTTAGGTTGCATCTTGTTCCAATATTCACTTTATATTCATCACAATACTCTCTGTTCAAAGTGATATTTGCCTTAAAAACTCTGTTTCGTCTATAAAACCTCCACAAGAACTAAAGGGGGCTGTGAAAAATGTGTCCATGATCTTGTTAAACTTGTTGCATCATCTTATCTGGAACCAAACACTATCTTCATCATTTTACATTCATTTCAGTTCATTGTTTTGTCCTACTTTCTTTTTTCTTTACATCGCTCCATTTTCAACCAGTGACATATCTTCTGAGCCTCATACATTCATCTATTAGTCAGGTTTGCCTCCAACAGGCTTTTCTAGCTGATACTGGGCGGGAAGGAGGCTAGACTTTGTGCAAATTGCAGGCTAACACATGGAGACAGACCGCCAGGCGTGCTCACACTCACACCTACAGTCACTAATTAGCCTCGTCTTCAGGAGCAGCTGTGCAAGCCGAGAACATGCGAGCTCCACATAGAGAGGCCGACCAGCAGGTTCAAACCCAGACGCTTCTTCCTGTGAATCAAAATGTGTTAAAACACTGCACTACACATTTTTAAACAGAAAACCTAATTTTTTTATGATTCTTCAGAGTGAAAACTAAAACAGAGCTATTGAGTAAGACCTAGCAGGTCACAGGTTGCCACAGCTGGAGGGCTTTTATGTGTCAGCAACTGTACCTGCTATGTAGAACAAATTCAGGGTCAAACATGAGACCACACCTCAGGTTTGTGTTGGCAGCCCTCGAGGTGTTTACTAGAATTGTGTTTAGGAACAGGATGTTGCCTGAACCTCATATAAAATTGGCATTTCTGTCCAACAGAATATATTGGAGAAATCTTATTTACTAAATGTATGATGAAAGCTCTGACTATTCGGTTTGATCACATGTTGCTGACTGTATGACAGTTAGATTTAGATGCCACCAAGCTTGTAGTGGTGCAGATGAACCTGACAAGCATCCACCGGTAGAAATGAAAGCACTCTGAAAGTTGGTAGAAACAAAGGAGGAGACTGTGCTCCATGAAAGCAGGTGCATCAGATGTTCAGTTTCAGCACGGTTCAAGTTAGTTTGTATTGTTGTCTCGTTACAACACAAAACTTTCTTTACTGATTGGACTCTGGTTTCTGCAAGCCTGCTCATCTTCTTATAAACTGGGTGTTTATATATATTATTAGAACAGCTGATTATTACAGTTCAGTGTGCAGAGTGTATTTTTGCACTGATTTGACCTTGTTGCCGTTTGGACGATATCTTACAGGGTATGTCCATGTGCAACTGTTTTGTAATTTCTAACCTTCTGAGAATGTGCAAAGAGACATTCTGTAAGTTACTTCTTCAGGAGGTTTAATCACACCCCTATATTTGAAAGTCAATGTTGCAAGTCAGAGGGATGTTTACTGCTAAAGTATAAAACCACACAACTAGATAAAGCTAAACAATAAGCTAAAGATAATCTGAGAAGCAGCCGGATGGAAACCCATTAATTTTGTGAGACTTCCGCTCAGACTCTCAATACCACCAAGTAGAAGAGCAAATATTTTGCAAATCAAACCATGTCAAGCAACTGAGTATAAAGCTTAAGAGTTTGTTGGCCACATTTCAGAGCTCATGTAGTATCTGAATAAAGGTGATAATGACAGCTGTCTGACTCATCGCTGTACTGCCCAACTCTTCCAAATGTAAGAGACTGAAAGGCAAGACTGTAAAAGCTAACATGACAAAATAAAGACAGGATTTTGTACTTACTGAAATGTAACCTTCAAAGAACCTCTTAAAGGTCTAACTTAGACAGCATTGTGTTAGTGTTGGGGATGAATTGATGCACAAAAGGACTGTAGGCATCATCTTAATGTGTCATGAAATTGGAACAAGAGAAACAAATACCGCAACCTAAAATTGTCATACCATAGTTTCAGTTGAAGGTGCTCAATAAAAGGCTTCAAAACTGAAATATTTCCCCTCAACGTTAAATAATCATTAAGAAGTGCATCATGCTGTTTGTCTAATTTCTGCTGGATGAGCTGATGGATGGTATGTCCGTCAGTGAATCTTCACCCAGGAGACTTGAGTTCAAGTCCAGTCTCTGAGGATTGTTAATGGGGACGGTAGTGGTTCAATGGTTGAAGGTCTTGGTTAGTGATTCAAAGTTTGGTCCCTGAGCAAGGTGCTATACCCTATGTATGCTCCTCCTCTGATCATGGCTGACCCCAACCTCCTGACAAGATTTTCTCACTTCTCTAGTGTGTTTGTGACAAATCTGCTATTGTTTTCTCTCTCAGCCCAATTGGTGGAGGCAGACATCTGCCCTCTCTGAGCCTGGTTCTGCTGGAGGTTTACTTTCATTAAGCCGGACTTTTTTATTCCCAGTTTCACCAAAGAGTTTGGTCAAAGAGAAATCTTTACATTTTTTGGGTGTCTTTCTATAATAAATATAATATAATATAATATAATATAATATAATATAATATAATATAATATAATATAATATAATATAATATAATATAATATAATATAATATAATATAATATAATATAATATTGCAATTTATTCACTTTAATATGCAAAATGCCTTGAGTTCCCTTATTGTGTGAATTAGCACTACACCATACACTGGACTTGCACTGAATTAAAGCAGTAAACATAAACAAATAAAAACATCTTTAGGGGTTTTTTGGTAACATTCAAAAAGCCAAAAAACAAGTGTCATCACAACTGAACTTCCAGTGACAGACCACCATGCATGCTCACATTCGCACCTACAGTCAGTACGCAGTCACTAATTAACCTCGTCTTCAGGAGGAAGCTGGAGCACCCGTGCAAGGCGAGAACATGCAAGCGCCACACAGAAAGGCCAACCAGCAGGTTCAAACCCAGAAGCTTCTTCCTGTGAATTGAAATGTGTTAAACCACTGCACCACCCATTTTTAGACAGAAAATCTATTTTTTTTTTATGATTCTGCAGAGTGAAAACTTAAATAGAGCTATTGAGTAAGACCTAGCAAGTCACAGGTTGGCCACAGCTGGAGGACTTTTATGTTTCAGCAACTGCACCTGCTATGTAGGTCAAACATGAGGCAGCCCATCAGGTTAGGCAGCCCTGAAAGTGTTTACTAGAATTGTGTTTAGGAACAGGATGTTGTCTAAACCTCATGTAAAATTAGCTTTCATGTCCAACAGAATATCCATTCATCCATCCATTATCTATACACTGCTTTATCCTCATTAAGGTCGTGGGGGGCTGGAGTCTATCCCAGCTGACTTAGGGCGAAGGCAGGGGACACCCTGGACAGGTCACCAGTCTATCACAGGGCTACACATAGAGACAAACAAGCATACTCACATTCACATCTACGACACAGTTTAGAGTTACCAATTAACCTCAGCATGTTTTTATACTGTGGGAGGAAGCCAGAGTACCTGGGGAAAATCCACACTGCACAGGGAGAACATGCAAACTCCATGCAGAAAGATTCCAGGCCCAGGCCGGGACGTCTTCTAGCTGCAAGGTGAGAGTGTTAACCACCGAGCCACTGTGCAGCCTTCCAATAGAATATGCTGGAGAAATTATCTTATTTACTAAATGTAAGATAAAAAGCTCTGACTGCTTGGTTTGATCATGTGTTATTGACTGTATGACAGATTCAGATGAAGTTCCAGTGAGGAGAGCAAATGTCCTACAAGGCCATGCCACATACACAAAGTAAATTTGGTTAGAGAAGTTGGTTGTGGAAAACCATGACTGTCCTACACAGTCAACTTGACTCTTTCTCACTCCTCTGAGATGAACTTTACTACTGTGGGTGATTTTCACTCAATATCAGTGCCAACCTGGTCTTGTGGCTGAATGAGAGTGAAAACCTTCAGCCAAATTCCAAAATCTTATATAAAGTCTTCAGATGAGTGGAAATTTTCCTAAAAGCAGGAAATCAGTATCTAAAGATGCTACACAACGACCTACATTTGTGACATGGAAAGGATCTGAACCCGAATGGAAGTGCTCCAGTGCTTTTCTTACCTTATCTTTAGCACCATCTATCAGAAGTGTTACGCACTGCATTTGGTTTCACACTAGTAAGAAGTCTAAGGAAGTTAACTAGAACACAAACGTTTTTGTCCAGGAGAAATCACCTCTTATCTCAGGTACCAGTTATTCCTGAACACTGCTGTGATGCTGCGTCATAATTTCCAAGAAAATAAGGTAAGATAAGATCAGGAGTGCCCAACCAGTCAATCAGGGTCTACTGGCCGACCTGGGGCTGATCCCAAGTCCACGGTGAGGGTTGTAGGAAAAAAAATGAAAAATAAAGTTTTTTTTTTGTTTGTTTTTTTTTTTTTAAAATATGTGACTGTATGTTTTGTTGCGCACCCTATCAGTTTCTTAAACATTTCCACAGAAAAAAATATTTTAAAAAAAAAGAGAAAGAGAAAAAGAAAAAAGTAGGTCACGTTTAACCTATGGTAGCGCGTGACATGCATGACAGGAAGTTGACAGTTGTCAACAGTAGCTAGCAGCTAGCAGCTAGCCATCAGAGCGGTTACCGACTCCTGAACGTGAACGTGGCCGAAGGGAAACGAGCCAAGACATACCATTTTCACCCTGAATGGAAGGAAGATTTTTTTTTTGTTTACTCTCATTCAAAGCCTATTTGTTTGATATGCAGTGCAACGGTGGCGTTGGCAAAGAAAGGGAATCTGGAGCGGCACTTTAAAACAGTACACGGGAGCTACGAGAGGGATTTCCCGACAAAAACGCCTTTGCGCTCCACAAAAGTGCGAGATTTGAAAGCACAGCTCGCAGCACGACAGTCAGTTTTCACCAAACCGAAGACCCAGGGTGATATAAGGCCGCAACTATTGCTTCCTATCGCGTCAGTCACGTCCTTGCTAAACACAAGAAGCCATTCGGTGACGGCGATAGTGTGTAGGAAGCCTTTCTCGAGGCAGCATATAGCCTTTATGACGACTTTAAAAATAAAACAGAGATCGTAAGGGTAAAGGTAAAAATGTAGTCAACATGAGGAGTTCAGTGAACACGTTTAAAAGCAAGCTACAGCTGATGTCCAGCAGGCTGCAGCCTGGTAACCTGCGCAACTTCCCTCACATGCAAGCAGAACTACAACGTCAAGGTAAAGGTGTGACACAGTTTGACAGTGCACGTTATGAAGAGCGTGTTCAGAGCATCTCCTCAGAGTTTGAGAGACGTTTTCCTGACTTTGCATCCATCGAGCCTGTAGCCAGCTATATGTGTTATCCATTTGGTGCAAGTATTGATGTTGGTGACATTGCCGCCAAAGTCAAATCACTTTTTGACCTGGAAAACTCCGCTCTTGAGGATGAGATTCTGACATTGCAAAATGACATTGAGATCAAAGCCAGATCAACATCCGCTCGACCTGAAGAGCATGTGGTGTTCTGGAAACTACTGGTGGAGGAGAAATATCCCAATCTCAGAAGATGTGCCTTGAACCTGACAGCACTTTTTGGATCAACTTATTTGTGTGAGTCTGCTTTCTCGCACATGAAAATCATCAAGTCCAAGCACAGATCAGCAATGACAGATGACCACCTTGCAGCCTGCCTACGCCTTGCAACCAGCTCCTACACTCCTGACTACGAGAAGCTAGCCTCCTCCTCCCAGTGCCAGGTCTCCCGCTAAGGTAGGAAGAGATTTCCTTTTTTCAAACTCCGAGATCTATTTGATTTTTATCATGTTTATTTTTCTGTTTAGTTCATATTAAGGTCAGTTATGGCTATTGCTCACCATGCAGATTGGCATGTGTGTGAGAGAGAGGCGCAGAGAGAGTGGGTTTGTGCTACAGCGCACTATGCAAACTGGCAACTGTCTGAGAGGAATTTGTGTGTGTGTTTGAAAGAGGGAGGGTTTGTGATTTGATGTCGAGTGGTTGTTTGACAACAAGAAAAAGTGTTGTTTGGTTAGTTACTGCAGACTGGAAACGATATGTGTGGGTTTGCGATGTTGACACTGGACTGGTAGATCTTGGGAGGTGGCTATTTGAAAAGTAGATCTTGGGTCAATAAAGGTTGGGCACCCCTGGATAAGATAAAATAAGATAAACTTTATTGATCTCACAGTGGGGAAAGTTCACCATTGCAGCAGCTCCAAAAAAAAAAAAAAAAAAAAAAATATATATATATATATGTATAAAAGCAGTACAAGAATAAATAAGAAAAAACACTGTGTAAAATTTGTAGAGAACATTGTACACAGATGATTTTTTAATTTTTAAAATAATATATAGACGACTATATACGAGAGAATGAGGTATCAGTTATTGCAGAAAAAGAGGTTGAATGTGTGTGTAAGGGGAAAAAAAGTGCAGCAGTGAACAGTAAACAGTGAAGTTTATAATGCGGCATTGTACAATCTGACCGATGCTGGAGTAAAAGACCTGTGGAAACGGTCTTTCTTACACTTAGGGTGTAACAGTCTGTTGCTGAAGGCGCAACAGAAAATGCTCTTTTCATGATGTTTGATGAGACTTTTACATGTTAAACACTCTTTGGTTAGATGCTAAACGCTCTTTATATACTTCAAATCAATACAATTTCAGGGCAGTACAATATCATTGCAAAACCTGCTATCTCATGCTATTTATTGCAGTTATTGTATATTATAAACCACAGTCCTAAAAAATCAAGCAGCACGTCTTGTTCTCTGTTGTATCATAAGTTTGCCTTAAACTCCAATCACATTTGCACAGATGTCTGCAAATGTGAAAATAATTAAATACAGTCCCTGCAGACGTTAAAATAGCGTCTTCAGATGTTAATGCACTGTTACTTTTTATTCAGCAAACTTAAAAATAAGCAGTACTGTTGCACGTGAAGTCTCATGAGTTCATTAACTCATTAGGCAGCCTTAGAAGCCTTAACTGACTCGTTAAGGCTTCTAAGGCAGCCAAAGAGCTTGCGTTAGGTACTGTCAGACAATGACATTTCCAAAGCAGATGAAGTTTTCAGACACTTCAGTCTGGAATTATGGACCCCGACGAAGCTCGAAAGCAACTCGCAGATAAACCTACACGTCTGCTGGCCAGAAAGGCAGAGCAAAACCATCCAATGAATGCAAAGCGGCTGCAAAACAAGGTGTTGCAGTGCTGATGTAGAAATATGGAAGAGTCATCCGAAGAAAAACCTCATCGCAAAACTCTACGTCTCAAGTCTGAAGAGTAACATCTGCATGGGCCAGAGTCATTCTGAAAACGTACTGAGGACAGCTGAAGTTAATGCCAAGTCACAGTTAAGTGTGGGGGTGGGAACCGTCTGCCACACGGACAGAAGAAAGAGTAGATTCACTAAATGTCAAGTATCGAAAATAACCAGTCAGCAAATTCTAGATGCAAATGTCCTGCAGTCAGACAAGAAAGTGAAAATGAAAAGAGGAAATCTTCTCCAATGGGACTTAAGATCCACAGTAGACCTCAACATCCACTTTGTCCAGCATCTTTGAGACATCCTTGAAAATCAGTGGGTCTCTTTTAAACATGCTGTGTGCATAAAGCAGCTGCAAAACATATCAGGACTTGGAGTGATTTACAAGGGAAAAAATAGTAAAATGCATAAATATAGACGAGAAATACTGTGGCTGCGAAAAGCATTTGTGAGCTGTGGTATTTGCCAAAGGGGAGGATGTGGCTTCTGCACATGCCACAATATCTGTAGATTTTTTTTCTCTATTTAAAGTGGACAAAATGAAACATAACTGTGCATCACCATATTAAAAAGTAAATTTTTACCTGTTTAACAGATGCACAGTTAGTCCAACTAACTGATCTCAACTACAGCCATCCAGAGGTGCTGAGTTTTGTGTCATCAGTTCAGCTACAGATGAATGTGCATCAGTTGGCAAAAGGTATTAACTGAAAGCCTCACTTTTCAGTCACACTCATTCTCAGTACAGCTTTTTAAAAATTGTTTTGCATTCCAATTCCAGTGAACTGGGATGGACAGAAATGCTAAACTAGTGTGGATGTCTTGCACAACACTACTCCTAAACATACTGCAGAATAGAGCAGAAAACGTGCAAATTTATAACAAACGTTACTATTTGGCGCCCTTTACTGGTAGTATCAAAAAACATACTGTGGCAGTAAATAATGAAACTGCAACCTGACATGGGCAGAGTTACTCTTCCTGGAAACTACAACTTCATACCAATAGTGCAACAAGGCCAACTATATTAACTGTATCTATATGTGTATAGACATTTTTAAGTGACCCCAAACTTTTACGGTAGTGTATATATATTCCACAGGTAACACACAGTGAGTTTATCAGAGCCTGTTGGCTGCAAACATGATCAGAGCAGCTCAAATCAAACCAGACAGTAAATGTGCAAGCCACAAAATCAAAACAAAGAGTTAGAAGAAGCACTCAGGGTTAGAGGTTAATGCCTCTGGGTTCAATACTAATTTGGTTCTTTCAGTGTGTTTACATGCACTTAAGTGACCAGCTCAGTCAGCTTTTGATGTGTGAATGATCCAGAATGATTTTGGATGGGATAGCACCGGTTGCATGAAATTAGAGGTTGCTCTGTGTACCCAGGATGCATAAGCCAAGTGACTCAATCCACAGTCGGAGTAAAATTGAAACAGAAAGCCGCTGTGGGGAAAAAGCTGTCCAGAAAAAGCTCAGAAAGTGCACCACTGCTGTATTTAAAATAACTGAATCATGCTTCCAATGAAAGGTTGTGGTAGGGGAGAAATGTGATTACTGACGGAGGCATTTATATGCAGATTTACAGTAACACGGCTACTACGTTGCATTTAAACACACTGGACAGTAAATTGAATGCTTGTTCAAACAACGGTATTGATTAGTGGAGCTTTAAAGACAGCAGCTGATGAGATAATGCATTTTTTGAAGCTACCATGGCCAAGTATGAGCAAAAGCATACCAACCACACAAGCAGAATAGACAACGCCCCTCAACGGTTAAGAGACATGGGCCTGATATTTGTTTGTAGTAAATAATGATAACAAAATAAAGTAAAATACTACTAAATCAGTGCTCATATATTTCATTTTATTATGTAAATCGTGCATGTATAATTCATGTATAGACCAAACTTGTGCCACTAGAGGTCGCCAAAGTATTTTTTAATAACTCACTCTGCTCCTACAATCCAAAACCCGTACATACATGTAATATAAATATACACTTTTCATAGCTAGTCTATGCTACAATCCTACATTTTGAAAGTAGGAGTAAATATTTTGTAACATAACGCTATAATTATTTTTCAAAGGACAAAAATTGCCTCTAGGTTTGTTAACTGGCACAATGGATTAATCTCTTTGAATGGATATGAGCCTGTAGATTACAAGGAGTTCATGTGATTGCTGTAGTTTAAGAAATCTGTCGGGCCTTCAGTGATACCAGTGGCCCTGTTTGCAGTCTGTCTGCGAAGCTAACATTAGTGCCACAAACTCATTTCTCATTAAGTGCTGTTATTAAGGCAAAGACCTTCAAACAGTAGTGTGTGAGTACAGTATACAACAGAAGTGTGTACTCCCCTTTGCAACAGCAGTATCATCTTACAGTAACTGCATTACTTCTGAGTTGAACAGGGCATTTTGGGTGAAGTAGGATTTAATAATAATGATAGTAATAATACATTTCATTTATAGGTGCCTTTCAGAGCACCCATGGACACTGTAAAAAATATACAGAGTTAAAACAATCAGATAAACGATATAAAACTTAAAGATGTAAAAAAAAAATGTAAAAGTTGAAAATTTAGCAATTTCAAAACAACAGAAGAAGAAAGAGGAATGGAAGTCAAAGTGAGTAGGCTTGTTTGAACAGGTGGGCTTTGAGATGGGATTTGAAAATGTCCAGTGTGTCGATGTTTCTGATGTCAGGTGGGAGGGAGTTCTAGAGACAAGGGTCAGAGCGGCTGAAGGCTCTGGAGCCCATGGTGGTCATGCAGGCAGGAGGGATGGTGAGGCTGAGGAAGGAAGATGATCTGAGAGTCCGGCTAGATGTGTTTATGTATAGGAGATCAGTGAGGTACGGAAGGGCGAGGTTGTAGAGGGCCTTGGAAGTTAGGAGCATGGTTTTGTAGATGATGCGGTGTGTGATTGGGAGCCAGTGAAGTTGTTGGAGCACAGGGCTGATCTGCTTCAGATGCTTCAGGTCTGCGGTTGCTGTCCCACCAGCTGGCCTGGTCTCCATCATGTCCACTGTGGGATGCTGCTGCTGACCTTCCTCCAGCCCACTGCTTCCAGCTGCCCATTTCCACCAGTCTGCTCTGCAGACACTATACTTGATATGCTCATCTACATACTGTTTGAATTTTACTACCAACTATATATGTAGTATATTTAATGCCAGAGCTGTACATCATAACATTAAACTTATGAATCAATTTCAATGTTAGCTTGTACTTTGTATGTATCATCTAGCTTAACATACATGTATCCAACTGTGTTATACGTTCCTTGTCCCTCACCCTCCTCTTCTCCCATCCCTCCCTCTCTCCACCCCTCTACCTTTCTACCTCTCTACCTCTTCTGTCCCTCTCAACCTGCCCGGCCAGCAGCAGATGGGTCCCCCCACATAAAGAGCCAGGTTCTGCTTAAGGTTTTTTCCCCTCTTAAAAGGGTGTTTTTCTTGCCACTGTCACCTTAGAGCTTGCTCCGGGGGTTCAGGCATATGGGTTCTATAAAGCGTCTTGAGACAATTTGCCTGTAATTGGCGCCATATAAATAAAATAAAATTGAATTGAATTGAATGCAGTGGAGAGAAGGTGTCCTGGTGATGATCTGTGCTGCTGCATTCTGGACTAGTTGGAGTTTACGGAGGGACTTGAGGGGGAGACCAGAGAGAAGGGACTTGCAGTCCAGGTGGGAGGGGGAGAAGATAAATAATGAAAAGGACGGGACCTAGAGCAGAGCCTTGGGGAACACTGGAGGAGAGAGGGAGTGGCTGGGATGTAAAAGTTTTTAACTGAATGAACTGAGTGCGCCCAGAGAGATGCGAAGTGAACCAGTCCAGGGGTGTGCAAGATAAACCAATGGATGCCAGTCTATGGAGGAGGATGGATCGGGAGATGGTGTCAAAAGCGGCACTCAGGTCAAGAAGGTTGAGGATGGATAAGAGTTCGGAGTCTACTGCCATCAGGAGGTCGTTAGTTATTTTAAGTAGAGCAGTTTCTGTGATTTACAGGCCGCACTGCAGGAATTCAATGCGACAAACATCAGTACACTTTTCATTTTTGGGGGGAGGGATTTTTCAATACTGAAATTTTTCTACTCCTTTTAGCTTGAGTGATTGTGTTGCATGATCTTTCTCTTTGAAATATCTCAAAGAGGTTCTATTAGATTTAAGCCAGGTGACATAATTGTCTGGGTTATAGTTTTCTTTTTTGTTAAAAAAAGAAAGCTTTAGATCATTATCATGCTAGGTTTCTGGTGACTCATAGTCATCTTGTCAGCTGGTATTTTGGTGTGTCCACAGGCATTCATGGCACCATCTTTAAATGTCATCTCCCTTCAGTTTAGATTAGATTAGATTTTTCTATTCGTCACAAATACAGTATGGCAGTGAAGTGCAGTGACTGTCCACCAGGCTTTATAAATACAAAATGTTAAAATAGGTAAAAATCTAAAATACAAAAGAAAAACATAAATGATACAAATAAATGCAAAAAAACCACTCATTTCTACCCTCATGCAGCCCCATATCATCACACTCCCATCTACATGCTTCACTGTGGTAGTCATGGTCTGGTTCATCCCTAACATACTTGACCCTATTTGACCTAAACAAATTTATCTTGGTTTTGTATGACAAAAGAATGCGCTCACAAAATTCACCAAGCTGTGTGTTTTGTTCCTCAACAAAGTTTCATTTTACACTTTCATTCTGAACAGCAAGCAAGGTATTTTTCTCTGATGCCTCCCGTCGAGTTTGACATTATGCAAATTCCTTCACGCTGTCTCACCTCTCACAGAAACTCTGATTTCTGTTGGTAATCATTGAGCCAAATCCAAGACACTTGCTTGTTCCTCAGAACTGTGCTGTGAAAATAGTAAACTGCCGTCTCATCGTGTGGATTTTTTTAAAACCTCCTGAATAATGTGCTTTGAACAGTTTTTAGCTAGTCACGGATCTTCCTGTGTCTTTTTGCATAATTGTGAAGTCTCATAATCCATTTTTTCAGTTTATCTATCAGTTCTTTTTCATGTTTAGCCCTGATGCAGACATAAGTCCAAAGGTTGAAATTCAAGAAAATTTTAGTGTTCATGCAAACTTAAAATCACTAGCATACTCAGTTTTGTTGAAATGAACACAGGTTTTCTGGCGTTAGTGATCACAGGTGTATTCACACTGAGCTTCTACTATGTGGCCTGTAGTTTCAACACAGTCTCTCTAAAGAATTTGTTTTTGATTGTTTATAGGAGGAAACACTCTCCTGCACAGGGATGCTTGCTTCTGCTCATGATATTATGTCATTTGTGTTGTGATTTTTGCAACATAGGTCACACAGACTCACTTTTTAGTTCTTGATCCGTTTTTTTTTTTTGCTCACAATATATTTTAGTTTCATTTGAAAAGCCATCAGAATTCCTAAATGAGTTTCCTAATTAATTTAATGATGGATTCAAACTACTGCAGGGTGCAGTGTGACAGGGCTAAATTTTAAACAACAGACACAAACTAAAAAAAAATGTGACATTAGTGTTTAAGTGACGTTTTATACTGTAGAATAGAATAGAATAGAATATCCTCTATTAGTCCCATAAGGGGAAATTTGCAACATCACAGCAGCAGAGTGACAATAAGAAAAGCAAGAAAACACAACTATTAATTAAAGAGGTGAGGTATACGCACTATATATTCAATATAAATAAGAAAAACAGAAGAACACAAGGATACTAAGAACACACATTTAAGAGTACTTACATGAATGAATTGCACTTGGGTTTATTGCACATGACAGTTGTCATTAAGTGACTGTGTGTGTGTGTGTGTGTGTGCGTGCGTGCGTGCGTGCGTGCGTGCGTGCGTGCGTGCGTGCGTGCGTGCGTGCGTGCGTGCGTGCGTGCGTGCGTGCGTGCGTGCGTGCGTGCGTGCGTGGTTTGTTGGGAGCAGTGCTGATTATAAAGTCTGATACCGGCAGGAAGGAAGGACCTGCAGTAATGCTTCTTCACACACCTGGGGTGACGCAGTCTGTCGCTAAAGGAGCTGCTCAGTGTCCTCAGAGTGTCGTGGATGGGGCGGGAGTCACTGTCCAGCAGGGATGTTAGCTTGGCCAACATCCTGCACTGGGTCCAGGGGGCTCCCCAGGACAGAGCTGCCCTGTTTTATCAGCCGATCAAGTTTCCTCCTGTCAGCAGCTGAGATACTGCCGCCCCAGCAGACCACTCCATAAAAGACGGCTGATGCCACCTCAGTCATAAAAAGTCCTCAGCAGCACCCCCTGCATCCCAAAAGGCCTCAGTCTCTTTAGCAGATGGAGTCTGCTCTGACCTTTCTTATAAAGTGCACTAGTGCCCAGGTACTTGTACAAGTCCACTCTCTTAAAGTCCATGTCCTGGATGTTCAGTGATGTTAGGGGTGTGTGACTGCGCCCTGCGTTGATTTGGAGGCGGTTCAGATCCGCTGGCACCAGTCCACTAAGTCCTTGGTCAGCTCTCTGTACTCCCGATCATCATCATCTGAGATGAAGCTGATGATCACAGAGTCATCAGAGAACTTCTGTAGGTGACAGCTGGTTGAGTTGTACATGAAATCTGCAGTGTACAGGGTGAAGAGGAACAGAGCCAAGACCATTCGCTGCAAGGCCCTTGTGCTGCAGACCACCATGTGGAATCACAGTCCCATGCCCTCACAAACTGTAGTCTGTCTGTGAGGTAGTCCAGTATCCAGTCTGAGGTGGTGATCCATCCCTGTGCGCTCCAGCGTGTCCCTCAGGAGAACCGGCTGAATGATGTTGAAAGCACTGCAGAAGTCAAAGAACATGATCCTTACAGTGCTCGCAGGCTTCTCCAGGTGGAAATTGTAGGAAATTGACCAATGGTACAAATCTGCTATGACAAAGTTACTTGAATGATGCTACTGTAAATGCTCTGTTTCTGTTTTGGCTGTTATGTTGAAACCTTTGCCAGGATGAAACTCTTCAAACCATGTTATTCTAATTTATATGTTAATAATAATCATCTGTCCAGGAAACTAGTGTTGGACTGGAAAATTAAAGCAGACATTCCCCAATCTTGGAAATAAATACTAAATATAAAGATACAATCAGCTTAAGGTGATGTAGTTATTTTATTTACACTGATAATGAAACACATTAGACTTTGAAAAATGAGACAATGTAAAACGGAACCTCTTGAACTCACAGATTTACATTTTGGATCTCATTTTTGATTTTTACATGAAAACCAGTGCTCTTGGGACCTTCATATTTATAGGTCAGTCTGTTTGTGGGTAAACCTAGGTTTATCTATTTAGACTCAGTTTTCAGCATTGCCTCGGCTGAAATAGTGCAGTTGATTTCAATCAGGTTTTGTTTGAAATTTATCAGTTGTAAGTTGTTTTTAACAAGAATACTGTCGTTAGTTTCAGTCAAGTTTTATCTGGAATTTATCAGTCGTGCATTTGTTTTTAACAAGAATACTGTGGTTAGTTTCAGTCAGGTTTTATCTGAAATTTATCAGTCGTGCATTTGTTTTTAACAAAAATACTGTGGTTGGTTTCAGTCAGATTTCAGTGAAAACTTTCGAATATGTTTGTATTTATAATACTATTGTTTCCTGTTGTTTAGAAGCCAAAAACTCAGTCAAGACCCTGCAGTGTTTCGGCAGAAGTTGATGCATGTAGCAGTTTGAGACAGTTAACTCTGAGTCACATAAAAAAAAAAAAATAAAGAGAAAAAAGTGAAACCAGAAAGATGAAACTAAATGCTGCGGAAACAGAGAAACTGTCTTTCACTTTGCAATCATTTGACTTGTGCCCTTTGTGTGAAGAGATTTGTCTACCTCCTCATCAAACTTGCAAATGTTAATTTTTTATATATTTATTGCCAGGTGTACACACAGATTTACAAGATGTCAAAATGGACAGTTGCAGTAATGATACATTCTATGGACATTAACAGGAGCTATACTTCTTGCATTGCTTTGCACAATGTTTCCTTCAAATTAAACATAAGACACACCAAAGGTTCCTTCTCAAAAAATACAGCTCATGATTCTTTGAATAAATCAACCACAAGAATGCATCAGAAGTCAATGGCTTCTTACTAAATAGAGAAAGCATCCAAACCCTTACAGACAGCAGGCCTCTGGGCACAGACATGTTATTTATTTCTTTATTTGATAGGGATAGTGCACATTAATGAACGTCTATTCAGACAGTAATGGATGTAAATATGCCGGTTTATAGCAACAATGCTAATTTACATCCGTAGTCCCTAGGCAGGTAAAAGAAAAAATATATAAATGAAAAAATGCATAACAGTGAAACAAAGGACAATAGGTCACAATAAAAGGACAATATATCCCAATATAGCACATTATAAAAAGTACACAAATAAGTGTATAAAATGTAAAAGGCCTCCACCTTCATGCATACCAGCAAGACCTCTTGAGTGATTCTTTTCAGTTCAGTTTAGTTCAGGCCAGTCATTACCGACTATGCAGAAGGAGATCAACTAGGTTATATAGATAGTGGTAGACAGGCATCTCTGCCGTCTCTTCAGTTTCTCTGGATTTGCTGCTTTGTCATTTTTGACTGCCTTGTGTAGTTTGGAGCACCAAACTGCTCGATCAGTGCAGGTGGATGTCCATGATGAAGGCTCCATGTTGAAGTCTTTAAGGTCCCTCTTCAGAACGTCCCTGTACCTGAGACGAGGTCTGCCAAAAGGCCTCATACCCTCTTTCAGAACATTGTGAAGGATCTGTTGAGGCAGGCAGGATTTAAGCATTCTGTGTATGTGCCCAGACCACCAGAGATGGTTGAATTTCAGTTGTGATGACAAGGGATGGGAACTGGTGATATCAAATAGTCTCATTTGTCAGACGGAGTGTTTACTGTTTGGACACGGAGGGCCCGATAATTTTGTAAAAATTCTATCATAGTGGTTGAAAAATTGTAGCACCTTCTAAAAATGAAGCAAAAATCTTAAAGTAATTCCATGAATGCATTAAATTATGTTAAACAATAGAACCTTTTGACTGTGTGCATGTGTGTGTGCGTGCGTGGAAAAGACCTATGAGCTTGCATTGTGATAATGGGGATCTTTTTAAACTTGAAAAAATGTAGTAAAAAAAGAGACAACATAAAATTCACGCTTTCTCGAAAAATTGTTTGGTTCAGTATTATTTTGTGCAGAAGCCAACAGATAATCAGTGACAGTTGTCTTTGTGCCTAACAAAGAGGGAAACAGTGAGAGAAGCTGTACAGCTCTCCATTAAAACCTGAAGAAGAAAAGGCAGCAACCAAGAATCATGAAAGAAGAGTGTCTAAAAGGTACTTCCAAAGCTGCATTTGTGCTCATTTTGTTTTTAAGTGGTTTCTATCTCTTTTTTGGACTTTTGTACTCCCCTGAAGTTGTCCATCTCTCTTTGCGGTTGATTATCAGCACTGTGAAGTGGTTTTCACTAATTTTGCAACTCATTTGCTTCTCTTTGTGGTCAGTTGATTGTCTTTTTCACAAAGATTCCTGACTTAGTCCCTATTTTTCAGGCTATTGGGCCTTGGCCTGGTGGGCTCATTCAAGAAGCTCTCATCAAGTCGACTTTACCTTCAGTTTCTTCGAAATCCCATCGTTTTCAGCAAACCGGTTGCTTGAAATAGCTAAATGGTGATTTACCTGACCTTTATGACTGTACACTCTGATCTCTGACTTTTAGATTGTTACTGAATAAATTGATTTCTGAAACGGATAAGAAAAGTTCCATTTCATTATATTATCATCTAACTCATAAAAACAGGATGCAAATCTAGAAGAGTTGGGGCAGCAAAAGCTTTCAGAAGATGATCAAACCATCACTGTGACTGAAAAAGAGATAAAGTCAGAACACAGAATTTAATGTATATAATGCATAGCAACGCACAAAGTCAACCATGGCGACTATATTTATATATATATGCCACATAATGAAAAGGATTTATTTGAGGGCATTTTTAAAAACTTGTGTTTTCTGGGACACAGGGCTCACTGAACTTTCACAATTTGATTTAATCTGATTCATTCAAATACCACGCTGTTTATTATCAAGATAATACTCTCAGAAAGAGATGAGCTGTCTTTTTGAAATCAAGACTACAACTTTTTCCCAAGTAAATAAAAGCTGCAGAGTGGCATCCAGTTGTTGTTGGGACTGTACCTTTTTTCTGACAGTGCACCAACAACAGCTCTGAGGGGGCCCACCAGTGTTTATTGTTTTAGTCAGCAAAAGTGTTCCTGGAACTGTACAGCAGGCACTAAATCTCTATAAATTGCTCACAAATGCCTTTAACATCTCTATGAAGCTTAATGCAGGATGGTGACATTCACAGATACTGGCTGTATCTGAATGTCTTCAATGTCTGGCTGTATCTGAATCCCCCTTGCATCTCTCGAGATGCAAGGGGGATTCCCGGTACCATCTTAAAGCTCCATGACTCTGTTTAGGGAAGGCGACAGCAGTAAGCAAACAACTTTGACTAAGCCCACTCATGATGCAAGATAAAGCCTGTAGCCAAGTGTGAAACCCACCATAGCTGAGGCTCTGGGACTCCCCCTGTCAATATATTGGGAAATCTGTCTTTCTGACTGTCTCTGATACTTTCTTTCTATCTGTCTGTCTGTTTCTCCCTCTGTCTGTGTTTCTTCCTCCCCTCTCCCTTACTCTCTCTCCCTCTCAATTTCGATGTCTGGTAGCATCCTCTCTGCAGTTTCACCTCACCCCGCCACACAAACACTTTTTCATTTTCTACAGAAAGTTGTGAGATGTTTATCTAGGTCTCTCTCCCTCAGCGTCCTTCTGACAGTGTCCTCTCTGATGCATAAACGGCTTCACAATGACTCAGCCTGCTGCAGAAACCTGTTCCACAATGCTCTCCACTCCTCACACTTGCTGGGAGCACAGAATCAGAAAAGTGTGGGTGTATTGTCCAAGAAATGTGCCCTTCTTCTTCCCTGTGTGAATGAAATGGAAAGTATGAACTTACCAGAAATGTAGGCTGCAGATGATTAGATGATATAAGCAAATGTTTCTGCAAATAAGTAAGCGGCTTTTAATTTTCAGTCGAGTTCACTGGAAGGCAAGAACACTGCAAAACGACACAAGGCACTAAGGTTTTATTTATTTATCTTAAATCATAGGTGTCACATGCAGCATTAAGCATTAAAGAGACATAAAGAGGCAAAGTTGAGACTGCAGGAATTTTTTATTTTTTTTAAAGACAAGGCTACAGCTCTTCAGGTGCAAGACAAAGACAAGTGTTGCTATAAAGACTTAGCTTTACGTAAAAGGATTTATCATGGATGCTGCTTTAGTTTTGGCTCCAAGGTTACTATTGATGTGAGATAACAGCTTTGAAATGTTTAAATCTGCAATTTTAATTTTGTTTGATTGGTGGCAGCAGAAACAGGTTGTGAACACAATACTGACATAAACTGTCTTCACCTTTTAAGTTGGATGCAACTGACGATAATTATGGAGCCACATGATCTCTCTTCCCTTTGTTTAAAACATTAACGTTAGCTGAATTTCATTCTGCTGCTTGCATTTCAAGATTTTTGTAATGTGCATGCTGGTACATTCTGTTGGAATAGAAAAGACACATTCTTAATCAAAGTGAGGCCTGTGTGTTTCCTTTTATAAGAAGCCAACTCAAGTCTGCTGTGAAAAGGCCTCTTAGCCTCAATATTATCCAGAGTCAAAAAATAAATAAATAAAATAAATAAATAAATAAATAAATTAAAAAAAAAAAAAAAAAAATATATATATATATATATATATATATATATACTTGACAGACATTTCAACACTGCTGTTGTCTTAATCAGAGTCAGAGTAGACAAAGACATGAGACAATCAAATATATTCAGGTGTACAGTTGTCACTGAATAATTGGTTGAAATCTACTGGATGATAAACTATTAGTTGCTTTAAGTGTCACACTCCTAAGAACAAAAGGAAAACAGACCTTGTTTAAAGGTAAAAAAACGAAAGTACAAGAAAAATCATGAAGAAATATCAGAAGTAGCATCCCTCAAAGGTGAGAAACCAATGGAAACTTGACAAATCAACCACTACCTTCAGGCCAGAGAAAAAACTAATTTCTTCTGTTTCTCAGAACAAGTGGTGAAGGGACAAATTTCAGCTATCAATACCTGTCAAGCATGTCAACTTACAAGAAACACGATAAACTCAATGATCCAGCCCCCCTTTTGGAAATTTGTTGTTCTCGAGCTGAGAAGCATCTGATTTTAGCTGTATTTTGCTTTAAGATGCACAGAGAACCTTGTTTCCTTTTGCCTAAAGGATACATTGGGCAATCAAGGATTAAATCCAATGTCTCCCCTCAGTATGGAAGGGTCTGCATGCAGCTTTCTGCTATTTTTTGTCATTGTTTTGGTTAAATTAGAAGACAGGTGGCGAGAAAGGAGATTAAGCTCAAGCGCTCTTAGCTTTGCTGAAAGACAATCATGAAACGTTACAAATTCTTATTTATGGTCACAGTGAAAGCCATTTTAAAGGTGGACGTGGTCCAAACCATAAGGTAATAATAATAATAATAATAATAACTTTATTTATATAGTACTCTTATGAACAGCATTGGCAAAGTGCTTTGGCAGTTAAAACATGCAAACACAGAGACAATCAAACAAGATGTAGGAGACAAGTCACAGCAGTCAAACAGTAAAAATGACAATAAATTCAGTGAATAATTATCTGGATTAGCATGCAAATCAAACAAGGGAACTAAGCAGTTTGATAATTAAAGAACAAGACTGAGGGTTAAAATTAAAAGTATTAGAGAGACCGAAGAACCAGGCAGCTAAAATTAAAATAAAACGAGAGAACATAAAAAATAACCAGGACATAATAGAGAATAAAACACTAAAACTAAACAAAAGCTAAAAGTAAACTTCACATAAAAGCAAATCTGTAAAAGTGAGTTTTAAGAAGTGATTTAAAATAAGTTACTGATTCTGCAAGCCATATCTCCTCAGGCAGGTTGTTCCAAAGTTGAGGGGTTCCGATGGAGAAAGCTCGGTCACCCTTAGATTTGAGCCTCGACATTGGAATGACCAGAAGGGATCCACCTGAGGATCTAAGGCTGCAAGTAGGCTCATAAGGGGTCAGCAGACTGGAAATGTAGCTTGGGGCAAGATCTTGGTGTGCTTTAAAAGTGATCAGTAAAATCCTAAAATCAATTTTAAAACCAACAGGGTGCCAGTGGAGGAAGCCAGGATAGGTGTGATGTGACGCCATGTGTTAAAACCGCTAAGAAGCCTAGCTGCTGCGTTTTGGACAAGTTTCAATAACCAAGATGGGAGAAGACGAGTGTATGGACAAGTTTTTCCAGGTCTGGGTATGTGAGCATCAACTTCATCTTGGAGATTGTTTTGATTTGGTGACTGGATAGCCTGTTTGATGTGGGCAGCGAAACTGAGATCAGGATCAAACAAAACGCAGAGGTTTCTGTCTACAGGTTTTACGTAGGTTTTTGTAGATTTGGAGGGTTAAAAAGTAATACTTCAGATTTAGATTTGTTTAGTTGAAGAAGATTCTGAGCCATCCAGTGGTTAATGTCATTGCTGCTGCAAGACTACAATTACTCTTAAATCACTCTTAAAAAGCAAATAAGTAAATTGCGCTATTGGGCACAATGGTGGCATCATCATGGTATGGGAGCAGTTTGGTTCACCTCACAAAATGGGTAAGAATAGTAGTGAATAGTTATGTGAATACACTAAAACAACATCTCAAGGCATCAGCCAAGAAGGTAAAATCTGGTCACAAATGGCCAAAGAACCCAGACATACTTCAGAGGGTGGGACCAAACAGCCGGCCAAAGCAAAGATGCGATCTCATTTCAACAGAAATATTTGTGGGCAGAACAGCAAAAGTGTGAGAAAGGATGCCTACAAACCTGTTTCAGTTCTACCAGCTAGTAGGCTACCTGAAACATTTATGTTGTTTCAGGTAGTTTATGAAAAGCTCTGACCCACTGAGAATGTGCTGATCAAATCTGACATGAATCATTATTGTGATTCTTCAAATAAAGTCAGAACTAATGCTCTTTAGAACTAAAAGTTTGAATAGTTCTATGTAAATTTTAAGCATGACTAATATGTTGATGTAGTGAGATAAGGCTCGTATTTTACTTTTACTTTAGTTTAAAGCTGCAATAAAATTCAGAATGTTTCATTTTCAGAGTCTCAGGAAATACCAGTGACTGTGTGAATAATACCTACACATCACTTTCTTTTTAATGCCTTTTGGAAACATTTTTCTCTTATAAAATGTACCTAAATGAGGTTATGTTTGCTGCATTAGTGATGCCACCAGTTGACACTTAGAATGGGTTTTGAAAACAGTTTTGAAGACAGTTTCTCCGACCCATATGATTAATCTGACAGGAAGCATCTCCTTCTGAAACGTCACATGCTATTGCTGTGTAACTTTCGCAGGAATGCAGTAATCATAAAACATTAATCTTCAATTGAAATGTGCTCACTAGAATGTGCAGAAGTTCTGCTCTGCTGCATCACAGAGTTGCTGTAAAGTCTATCTACTTAATTGAGAGTCTGCCAAGCGAAATGTCCTCATACAATAAAACAGAGCAAAAGCTAAGAACAGATTTGACCAAAAGCATTTTAAAAAAAGCTTTCATAGACTCTCTTGAGTCTTGTAAATTTTCATGAATCTAGACAGGTGGGAGGCACTGAGGCCCTTGCAGAGCAGAATTTTTGTGGGACTCCCCCATTGATATCTCTCTTATCACATTATTTCTTCCATTAAACAAAAATGTACCTAGTGATTAAAAGTTGTGAACTCAGCACATGAGTTGCTGAATTATCAGTTCCCAGCAAATGCACTGATAAGCAGAGTGCGTGTGTTATATTTTAAAAAGCTACAGTACGTCATAACACTGATTACCTATTTTCAAAAACGAATGTGTTGACAAGCAAATAGCCAAGATTTAGTTAGTGCCAGTGATGATGAATGAAGGCTTCTGATTGTCTGACAATCACAGTGACGTTTTCTAAATATTTCCAATTTTCAAACCCAAAGATATGATTGATATTAAAGTATTATACTGAAAAACTGTGCCATTAACATATATTAGTGTGTAATTTGTTGTGACTGTTTTCTATTGAGAGAGAAAGAGCTCTTTCCCAGTTCCCCCAGCTGAATTATCAGGTCAAATCATGAAGGCCCTAGAGCATAATTCAGCCATTAGCTTGACTTTTCAGGTGAGCTGAATAAACATGTCGATAGAACCTGCTGCAGTTACAATTTAATGAGAAGTAAACACTGGAAAAGTAAATGTCCTGCGTCTGATGATACAATACCTAACGTTAATTATTACAGTTTCCACCCCCCAGGGAACCTACACAGACTCCAGATAATGGTTGTATCACTGAAAGCACTCATTTATTACATTACAAGCATTAATTATCTGTATTACAAGTGGTTAATACCACTTGTAATGAGGGTTGACACATTTAACTTGCAACCGAAACATCCGCCTCACACTATCAGCTTCCTAACCATTAAAATGATTTGTGAAATTAATTCTTGTCACATTGGTAACTGTGTTGTTAAATTGCTCTGTCACTTATCATGTAAGGCCTCATTTACCCGACAACGGTTTTAGAATGAAACACAAAGCTTTTGCCGCATTTTGGCATCCCATTTACGCAGAAACAACGCTTTAGATGAAGTTATGTAGAAATGTTGAGATGTTTTGTGGGGAAACCAGCTTGCTAACAGGTTGACCTTTTGAACATACGGCAGCTACCAGAGTGAAATGTCAATGTGGGAATAATGAAAACCTCACCAGCCAAAAAAATAAAAAGATTCCAAAACACTGTAACACTGTGACAGTATTCCATAGTCTGCAATCAGTCACATCATTATTTAGGGGAAAAACCTTGCTACTTCACACAATGAGCCACATTATTTATTCTACCATGAAAGTGAATATGTGCTGAAAATCATTCCACTCTTCAGTTGATTTATGAGCACATCCAGACAACCACAATAAACCACAGCCACATGTTGCACTGTGGCTTCCAGTTTCCACCCTCCAGGGAACCTACACAGACTACAGATAATGGCTGGATCGATACACACTAATTTATTGCTGTTTTTATTTTTTTATTTTACAAGGTAAGATCAGTTGAGAAGAATTTCTTATTTGCACTTATGACCTGGCAAGAGGCCCCAGCAGGATGACAGATAACAAATAAATGATACACATACAAAAAAGGATGCACAAGTGTTTAAACAGATTAAAAACAGCCTAGATTAATGTTAGCAATTCAGTGAAAACAGTCAGCATGTGCAGCGGTCAGGGTCTGCTGCGGCTTCTGCTGAAAGATGTAAAGTGATAGAAGAAATGACAGTTTCAGAGGTTTTTGGAGGGAATTTCAATTGATTGCTGCAGCAAAATGGAAGGAATTCCAGCCAAAAACAGTACGAACCTTAGAGATAGAGAGTGTTGTGAAATCACTGAACCTCAAGTGGTGGTTATTATGGGAGGTGTGGAGGAGGTTGGAGAGGTATTGAAGTGTCTGCCCTGATAGGATCTTGTAGAGGAGTAAAAGCCAGTGCTGGAGTTGCCTGGTGTAAAAGGAGGGCCACCCACCAGTTTGTAAAGGTCACAATGGTGGGTGGAGAAAGGTGCACCGGTAGCAAGACGGATGGCTGAGTGAAAAAGGAAATCAAGCCTGTTAAGGGAACACTTAGGGCCATTTTATAGATGACATCGCCGTAGTCGAACATGGGCTGAGTTGAAGGGTAGATGTAGCAGAGTGAAGTGATGGGCTAGTGGAGTGTATAATGGTGTCATCAGCATAGAGGTATATCCAGGAGGCACCAATAACTTTGGCCACATCATTTATGTAGATGAAAAGAAAAGTTGGGCGCAAGCTGGAGCTTTGAGGTGCACCCTTAGCAATGATCAGTGGTTCTGACAAAGTTCCGTCTGCATCAGGACTGAAATGTCATTGACAAATTAACCTGACTGAGTTTCTTTAGGCTGAAGGTGTATCTTTTTTCCTCTTGGGAATGTATATACACACACAAAGCAGAAACAATTAAAAATGGACTATGAAAACCATAAATTAAAATGAAGGATAAAATGTATAAAGAAGTATAAAAACAGTAGTATTTTTTTAAAGACTAAAGTGCAGTTTCGAGAGAAAAGTAGAGTGTAACACCACAGCTAAGAACAAATATAGATGGAAGAATTCAAAGAAAATGTATAAGAAAGCAGGATATTGATGTAGTAAGAGTTCATCAGGCTGCAAATGCTTAGCTGGTGAGGGGACTGAAGTTCTGATGGATGATCTGGATCAGGACATTTAAAAATTATACAACAGTAACAAGTAAAATCTGAAAAGAAATTCAGAAATAAATGAGCAGTCAGTTCCCAATTAAACCCAGTGTATTGTGTTTACTTTCGTTGTTTTGTTTACATTTGGACCATTTAACTAATTTCCTATTTTTACCTGCTGAAGGGTTCTAAAAATAGTCCACACATGAGGAAATAGAAGCGGAAATAATAGTTTGAGCGTCACCATAACTCAGTATTGAACACATCCTTGCAATAGTCCTCAGATCGTGCTAGCATAGCTGGAAGAACTTGTTAGTTTGAGTCTCAGGTGCATTGTGCACTACCAGTTTAGACAAGTGCTTGCTACAATGTCTATAAAATGTATTCACCTGCATTGGAAGTTATCTCCTTTATTACTTTTAAACACTGAATTATGGTCAATTTAATGTGTGTTTTGCTTATTTTTTTTTACTAAATAGAAATAGAATAGAATAGAATTTTATTAATCCTTTACAGGAAATTTCTTGTAACAGCAGCATGTTAACACACAGACAATCCACAAACATGATAGAACACTAACACTAATAGTAGTCATCAGTATGACCTTATACATAGTATATAAGTTAGAAAAATTCTTAAAGTTAAAAACATATGCACAGCATATAACTCACAAGTAAAAATATTAATGTTAATTACTGTGAATTGAAAATCCTGGTTGCAGCTGGTAGGAAAGACTTGCTGCTGCGCTCAGACTTGCACTGAGGGGGGATGAGTCTGTGGCTAAAGGTGTTCTGATGAAAAACACCGCCAGACTGTTTAGTGGGTGAGAAGCGTCATAATAGAGTTCAGTTTCCTGCGTATTCTCACCCCAGCCTAGGTGACTAGGTGCAGTCAGTTGGTGTCAGAAGTCACATAATCAGTGAAATAGATATCATCTGAGTGAGATATCATCTGAGTGCATGCAGTAAATGTGTCTCAAGTGATTGCTGTATAAAGATATTTGTCTTTATGGTCCAGCCACTGGTGAATCAGCACACCTGGCTGTAACTACACTATGAAGACAGCTGAGATGGGAATAACTGTACATACAGCAACTGTTGCCTGTTTTTCACCAATCCAGGCTTGATTGGACTGGTTGAAAAATATCATATTAAATCTTGACTAGAGTTCATCAGAAGACGTGAAGACATGAGGTTCTTGGATCTCATGAGACTAAAATTGAGTTTTTTGGCCACCAAAAAGACACTATGTTTGGTGGACACCAAAAACTGCACACCATCACAAACACACCAAGCATGGTGGTGGCAGCATCTTGAAGTGCCCCTTGTCCAGTGGACACGTTCCTTATCACAACCTGGGCCACTAACCCCTATCTAACCCCATCACAATCACTGTTCTAAGTTTCATGTGGTGCTTTGAAGTACCCTGCATTGACTTTGAATGAAGGAATGGTCAAAATGGAGACTAATCTTTGAGACACAAGTGGAGCTTCTAACCAGGTTGTTGCAAACAAATGCTTTCTCATAAGAGATATTCTACCCCAGAAAAGCTTCAAATTCTGATCAGCTAGCACCCCTGAATAGTATGCACAACATGGTCTCATATAAAACATAAACTACTGGAGCAGGATTAGCTATCTGTGATGTAAGACTGCATTATGTGTGGTTGAACTGAATGGACAATTTGTTTACCTGCCGTCAGCACCAGACAGTTACAGAGGAAGTCAGCTGACCTGTGTGGTTTGATGTCTGAAGCTATGAAGGCGAAGTTTATGTGTCAGAGCGGAAAGATAGACCATCAGTATTGATACACATACTGTGTTCCAACTTCACCTCCCCCAGTAGATCAAAAGTAGAGGAAATGGATGATGGTGGAGAGACTGTAGGCGAGTTCTATATACACAACACACAAACACACCGTGGGGGATTATGTAAAGCTGATGGGCAACTGATGGACTGGAAAAATAATTGTGACGTACAGCAGCACACCACAGACTTTCCCAAATACATAAGAAGGAAAAAAAATCAACTCCATACTCCTACTTGTGTGTATTCTTGTCTCGGATTCGATTTTAACTCAAGCTTTTCTCAGAAGAAGACAGAAGTGTTAATGTGCACATGCAGCTAAACTTGAATGTCATCTGAGGTAAAATGTAAATCACCTGACAATTTTTCATTCTGGGTTTATTAAGAAATATACTATGATAATTGTGAGTAAATCTGTGAAGGCAGTCATGTTTTATTGAGTTATAAGTGCAATTAGGTCAAAGGTTTTTAATCATAGATGCTTAAAACTTCCTAGTAGAGTTTTTTCTCTAGTAATGTCATGAATCCAAGTCCTGCACTCAAATTTAACTTACTTAACTAAAAGTACAAAAGTACATATGAAGAACCTGGAGTGCTAGTGTTCATTATGCAGAATTTCAAAATCACATATATCATATTATTGGATTATAATTATTTATTCAGCAATGTGTGCATGACTTCAGTATTGTAGCTAGAGCTAATTTTAATTTACTATAGGGAAGTTGAATATCCATAATAATCTATCAAAATGTATTCGTTAATTTATATTAATAATCTAAACTTGTGAAATAACTAATGACTGAAGCTTTAAAATTAATGTAATTGTGTGCAAAGTAACTATGAAATATAGTGGAGCAGATGTAGAAAGCAGCAAAACATGGAGATACTTGTACAAGCGCCTAAAAATGGGCCTAAGTGCAGTACCAAAGTAACTGGACTTAGTTATGTTCCACTGCTCTTGACATAAAGAGGAAAGCAAAGCTAATCTAGTCTTAACAGGAAGAAATACAGACGAGGGATTAATTTGTCTGACTGTTATGCAAACTTTACTGTTGAAACTGTATTGAACTGTTTTCATTGACAGCAGTAAAATGGCATTAGAGACCAGACACAGATTCTGATCTCACTTCTGTCTGCATTCTTTGTCTGATGTCTGCATTTTTTTTTCATTCTTCACTCAGTTGTACAAGGTTTTGATTCTCAGAAATAGGAAGTATTAGTATTTGGTCGGCAAAACATCCTCAAACAGTCCCCAAGCAAAAAAGAAAGTAAGTTGTGTTCACCAAAACAATCAGTCTGACCTTTTTTTCCAAACTGACTCACAGGGTCTGAGTATTTCCTCCTCTGACACCCTTACATGAGAAACATGAACAAAATTGAAGAAAACTCTGTTGGGTTCCTTGAATGTTTGTTTGTTTGTTTGTTTGATAACAACAATTGTCTGCCAAAATCACATCCACCCCACCTCTTCCCCCAAACACTTTCTGGTGGTTAAACATGTCATGCCACTGCCACATTATCAATCAAGGGTCCCTCAGGGACAAGGAGAAAAATCCAAAGAGTCATGTAGACAAAAATGTGGCTGAATTAATTTTTATTTGGAACTGACTTGGGTGGAACACTTTGGAAGTACTTTTGCATTCCTTTGTCATTAAATTTTTATTTTTTATAATATGAACATGTAGGAAATAAAACAATTGGAGGTTGTTATATTAGCCGATAGGGCAAAGGTCCCTTATGCGAAAAGTCCTGTTTTGTAGTGTTGTGGTTGTAAACGTGGTGTAAAACAAAAAGCTGTTAACATACAAAGATGTTCACTTCTGCCAGCCTCCCACAACTAGTTAGTAAGAATTTGACCCTGATGTTATTTAACACCTAACTAACCAATAATTGTCCAGCTCAAACTGTGATGCAGTGTTTTCTTCCTGAAGGGGGCGGGAACAGAAGAAGCTCATTAGTTTTTAGAGCAAAACTGCCCTAAAACAGAGAGTTATGCAACTGTACTTCAAAAAAAATTCAGCCTCATCCAGAAACAAGGGGCACAACTACCATTTTGTTGCATAACTGTATACTTTAAAGCCTTATAGTACTGCTGACGAAAATTAAAATGTTTGAAGCTATCAAAGAAACAAAGAAGAGAAAAGCTTTGGGAGGGCTGCTGTTGCTCCAGGACAATGTGTTCATCCACATATCACAGGTGGCAGAAGCAGCTAAATGTGGCTTTGAACTGTTGCCTCATGAACCTTCCTTACCCAGTCTGACTTTTATGTTTCTCACATTGAATCCCACTTGTGAGGTCGCCGTCGTCAGAGTGATGATAAGGTCATGGATGCTGTTGAGGAGAATCTGGAGACTCAAGATGCCACCTTCTACCATGATGGGGTAGTAAAGCTTGAAGCATGGATGAACCAAGTGCACTGAAGTTAAAGGAGACTATGCAGAAAAATAATCCAAGAACAGTCTTTCTCCTGTGATGTTTTCTGGCGAAGCTGAGAACTTTTTGAAGTAGCCTCATACAATGTTGGTGAATTGAGCTATCTTTGCAGTATATTTAACTTAAAAAAATTTATACAAACTATAGGAACATGAGAGACTTTGATTAATTTGCTGAAAAGGGGCCCAGTATGGGACCTTTGATATCCTCTCCTCAAACTGACATTACACCTTTTTCTATACAGCGATTCAAACAGTTGCATGCTTCTAGATATTTTGTAGTAAGATTGTTAAGGTGAATAACATTTCGGGAACATGATTTTTACAAATCCCTATCCAGCAGAGGTAATACAAAGTATTATTTCTTTTCCAAAGTCCGCAGTTCTTGTGATATTCTTCAATCTTGACTATCAAGTAATACAGACAAATATTCGGATCTCAAAATTAATGTCCGGATACCACTGTCAGGACCGAATATTCGGGTATTCTGGTCCAGCACTATGCACCACATTGTGGTTTGGCACCTGCTCGGGCCTGCAGACAGTGGTAGGAACTTAAGGTGAAGTCCCAGTCATTCAGGAAACTTGGCAGATACCATGCTTGATTGTCATAGTTTCTTGCCAACGGGTAAACAAACACCTGATTCTGCTGTCATCTGTCAGATAGTACTTTCGACACCAGTCTATTTAGGAGCCATCTGAGGCTGAGTAGCTGCTACTTACAGATGCAATATTGGCGCCCAAAATTACTTACTTGCTGTTCAGATATGTGCAATATTGGTATTTTTTATATGTATGCTTATAAAAAATACAAGCTGACATTACGCCTTTTTCTATACAGCGATTCAAACAGTTGCATGCTTCTAGACATTTTGTAGTAAGATTGTTAAGGTGAATAACATTTCGGGAACATGATTTTTACAAATCCCTATCCAGCAGAAGTAATACAAAGTATTATTTCTTTTCCAAAGGCTGCAGTTCTTGTGGTATTCTTCAATCTTGACTATCAACAAACACAATCTCTCTTTCCTGAATAGTAAAGACTAGAAAGCCATATAAAAGCACATGGCAATAGTATCCTTTGCACTGCTTTAAAAATAGTACATCAAAAGTTATAGCATCAAGCCCATTCAAGTTGTTCACTGTATCTTCGGCTGTTAATACCTTGATGTGTGATATGCAAAAGTGCAGGAAATTGTAATAAACTAAGCTTAAACCACAGTCTTCAGAAGTACAAAATGGATTGTGGTAGATAGATGAATAGTGGATGGTAGTGGATGATTGGTGGATGGTGGTGGATGATTGGTGGTGGATGATTGGTGGATGGTGGTGGATGATTGGTGGATGGTGGTGGATGATTGGTGATGATGATTGGTGGATGGTGGTGGATGATTGGTGATGATGATTGGTGGATGGTGGTGGATGACTAGGGATGATGATTGGTGGATGATTGGTGATGATGATTGGTGGATGGTGGTGGATGATTGGTGGATGCTGGTGGATGACTGGTGATGATGATTGGTGGATGATTGGTGATGATGATTGGTGGATGGTGGTGGATGACTGGTGATGATGATTGGTGGATGATTGGTGATGATGATTGGTGGATGGTGGTGGATGGTGGTGGATGATTGGTGATGATGATTGGTGGATGGTGGTGGATGATTGGTGGATGGTGGTGGATGATTGATGATGATGATGATTGGTGGATGGTGGTGGATGATTGGTGATGATGATTGGTGGATGGTGGTGGATGATTGGTGATGATGAATGGTGATGATGATTGGTGGATGGTGGTGGATGATTGGTGATGATGATTGGTGGATGGTGTTGGATGATTGGTGATGATGATTGGTGGATGGTGTTGGATGATTGGTGATGATGATTGGTGGTGGATGGTGGAGGATAGGTAGGTAGGTAGGTCATGGTGGCCTCGTTGACCCTGGATTTTTACAATTACAATTGTTACTTATGTGTGGTAACCAACAGTCCAGGTCGTGAGTCACAGCTCTCGACTGAGGTGTTGTGGTACCTGATGGCTGTCGAAATAAAGGGCCATTCAGTCCTGTAGAGATGATAAGCTGCCCATTGTAGCCACTCCTCTGTCTAGTCAGGATGCTGTGAAAAGGGTGGCTGCCGTGACAAGATCACAATACAGAAGAGAACACTGGCCACAACACATTTGACTGCATAGATCTTAATCTCTTGAGATAGTACCCTTCCAATACAGCATCTTTATGGACCAGTTGGTGTGAATGTGCAAACCGAAGTATTTATAGGTTTGCACCACCTCAATGTCCTTCTCTCTGATGTTGACTGGATGGAGCAGGGGCTTAGATGACCATCTCCTTGGTCTTGGAGATGTTCAGCAGGAGGCAGTTCTTATCAGTCCAGTAACTGAAGGCCTCCATCACGTCCCTGTACTCACCTTCCTGTCTATTCTTGATATGGATTCTTGATTGAGCCCAACATCAATCCCTGCTTAGCAATTTTTTCTGTTCAGCTTAGAAGGACCTGCATTGGAGTAGATGCTTTTTTCTCCCATGGAAAATACCATGTAAAAGGTTCCAAAGGGGTGATTCATGCTGTCAGAGTGCACACACAAAGTATTGTGCATTGTGTGTGCACTCCGACAGCATGAATCACCCCAAAATTGCCCCAGTTGCAGACCCAAAAAAGGGCCTGCAAATGGAAAACTGCTCAAATATGGCCCCTGTAACATTACTGAAAAGATCAGTATCTATAGAAAAAGGTCAGCACAAGTATCTAAAGAAAAAATACTGCACCCATTAGACAGGAATCCACTCCTGGAAACTCTCAGAAAACATTTCAATCACTCAAGGGCATGACCTGATGAGATCGGAGTTTAGAATCTGATGTCATGACATCTTGTACTAAACATGACCACATTCTGAAATATACCACAAATGCTGACAGAGGTGGGAATTGATGTGGTGAGACTGTCAGATATTCCACATGATCATCTTCTAACCCCTCTCATGATGTAATAAACAAACCTCTGAGAGTGCCGTTTCTGGGGAAAAAAACCTGCACTGCTGACCAAAGTATGTATAAATATAGAACAAGATTTAATCCGTTTTTTAAAAAAAATTTAAAAAATCTGTGACGCAGAAGCTGAAAAACCCCTTCTTCAGAGTGGAAGCAGCAAGGAACGTCTTGCAGGACGGGAGATGTGATGTACTGCAGATTAAAGAAAATAAATTTGGTTATGAGTCTAAACTCATGTATTGAGTAATCTTATTGGTGGCATTCAGGATCTGTGGCTGCTTGAATCAGATAATTAAATGAACTAATGAGAGACATATTGCGAGACATTTTGTGGACAAAATTCTGAAGTTGTTCTGTAAGCTTTTGTATTGGATTTTTGTAGAAAAGAAACTGATTGTGACATGCTTTGTTTCTTAATCTTTTTGCACAAATTTAATGGAATTTCATCTTTATTTCTGTTTATCGCTTGCAGTTTTAGACCTTTGACAGAAAGAACGAAGCAGCTGAAATGATTAATTTCCTAACGTGCTAGCTGTCGAACAACAGCAGTCTGTATATGCAGCATATATATGAGGCACAATCTGTTTGAGCATAATAGGGTCAGAGTCTCTTGTACACTGGATAAAAATGCCCCTCTCAAAATGATAAAAAAAACTTATTTCAAGGAACTTTTACCTTGAAATAAGTGAAAAAAATCTGCCAATAGAACAAATGAAAAATGGCTTGGTAAGATTTCTTGAAATAAGATATGATATTTAGAATATTGAGATCTTAAAATTAGCTGGGAAAACTTATTTTAAGCTATATTTTACCAGGATTGTCAAGCTTAGGTGTTTTAAAATAAGCCAGACATGCTAAAAAAAAATTAGCAGTTTTTCAGTCAAAAACAGATTTTTGCTTTCATGTAACCTCCTAATTTGAGATGTATTACGCCTCCTGTTGTCTTCATTTACAGGCACCAAAAATATAGTTTCCTTGTCTAAAAAAAATCCCAAAAATCAGCAAAAAAATTCCCCAAATTTCTGAAAATTTGCAAAACACAAGACATTTTGACTAAAAATAAGACAAATAGACTTGGTAAGATTTTGTGTTTTTGCAGTGTAGTTAGTCTGTACATCTGGTAGTGAATCAATCCAGCTGCTTCTCTCTTCCTGTTAAAGGTCAAGCTGTACATCTGCTCAGAGCTTAAACACCTGCAAGCAATAAACACAACACAATAAAATCTGGCATTTTCAGCAAAAATTACAATAATCACATGCTTGTGGGACAATGCAGCACCAGCCAAGCAATATACTTTAGTGAGTGATTATTGTTGCAATTTGGGTTCATATGTGAGATACTCATTGAGGACTTTATTTGAGCCACTATGCTAATACTGAACAGAGCCTCAATCCTTGCTATTTGTGTGACAGAGCACAGAATTTTAGGAGCATACCTACGAGATCCTGTTCCATGCTGGCATGACAGCATCATTTGATTTTTGCACTTGCCAGCGGCACATTCATCCACTGTCTGGATTCAGATATGATGACTGAGGAGGTCTTGATGTTGTTAGATTACTGCTTTTGACTGACAGGACTGACAGGACTGACAGGACAAGATAACATGTTGCTGTAGCACATCCACCTGAAAGCTGGACCAGTGGGGATGCTGAGATGCTTTTCTATTCTCCAGAGTTGTAAAAAAATAGTTATCTGAGTAGCCTTCTTCTCTGCTCCAACCATGCTGATCATTGTGTTATTTAGTACTTTCATATAAAATCTGTTGCTGCTTGATAGATGTTTTTGTCACACCATCCTGAGTAAAAGGAGACTTTAGATCAGAAGTTTCAGAAATCCTTAAGCCTGCCCATCTGGAGCCAAAAATCACAGTCTCAACATTTGCTGACGTTCCTGACCTGAATCTAAAGAATTTCATGTATTGCACTGATGCCTTAAAATAGCTAACATTATCAGTTGTGTAAACTTAAATCATCAGCTCTACTGAATGTCACACATCTAGTCAGCCTACCTGTTCCTTACAAGGCATGTTAACGTTGGTCATGTATCTAATTTTTTTCTCTCTATCAGGAAGTTCCCTAATACAATACTCTGACTGGATTACTATTCGTGCCGTGCCCTCTGTCTGTAGTTAAAGTTTGATGTCAGTGATTGCGCCAACATTTTAGAATCTTGTCTTTGACTATGCCGCCCAGCAACACAGGCAAATTAAGCTCCTCCCAGAGACAGCCAAAAGGCCTCTGAGTATACTGTTGTGAAAATGTAACAGAAAGTATCTTCTGCCCAAAACATGAAGATGAATCATCGAAATGACCTTGATATGGAGCTTTCTTGGGTCTCAAGCAATGCATCCGCCAAATTTGAACTAGTTCCAATAAATAGTTTTCAAGATATGTAAACAACAGACGCACACTCCTACAGATTCTTTCATTTGCTAGTGAGGTATACACCGATCTATGCTAAAACCACACTTCCTACTTATGTGTCGATGCCCCCTATCTATCTATCTGTCTGTCTGTCTGTCTGTCTGTCTGTCTGTCTATACATTGTTTTAAAATAAAAAATAATGACTGGTAAGAGTAATATTAAAGGGTTTCAGATTTGCTTTATGTGCTTTCTGACCACACAGTATGAGTAATGTGAAAGGTCTCACGCACAGTGGTCAGCCCAAAGGTAATTCAGGGAACTCTGCGGTTCCGTTCAGCTCTACAAAATGCTTTATCTTTCATCTTGTTTTGATTTTACTCTTTAGTTCAGTTTCACTTCTCTCATAACCTCATCAATTTTCCACCACAGCAGGCAGCTTTTATAGATGAAAGAAATAATAAATCCTCTGTATGGCAGACAACAGTTAGTAACTAGCCTGTGTAACATTTAGCAGCTAAAGGGCCAGAGCTCACAAGAGTATAGACCAGAGTTGACAGTTAATATTGGACTAAAATCTGATGTTTTTAATCTGTTAAAACTTTCTAGAGTCCTGGCTTTGATGATATTGAATAGCAATGGAGGCAAATAATGCTCCAGCCAAAGTCCAGCTGCTGATACCCCTGTGAGAGCATAGAGAAAACAACTTTTAGCCAAAATATAAGCATCACTCATCCAAACAACTTGAAACTCAACACTGTACTACAGTAGGTCCCCAGCAATAGACTGGCTAAGTTTGAAGCGGATCACATGAATGGTTGTCGAGAAAAGCGAAGAACAGACACACACACAACCACACAGATTCCTCCATTTGTCTTGAGACATACACCAATTAGCCACAACACTAAAACCACCTGCCGAATAATGCACAGGTTTCCCAGACAACACCAAAACTGCTCTGACCCATCGGGCCATAGACACAGGACCTCTGGACGCTGACCGTGGTTCTTTTGGGTTCTGTGGATTCTGTTGGTTGGGTCAACACCTGTAAAAGGTTTCTTAGCAGAGCATTGTATTGTAAGACGCTAAATATGGTTCATTTCACCTGATGTGGATGAATGGTGAATCCTTTAGTTTCTCCTTGAAGTATTCATATAGTTTATTTGCATTTATCTACACACTAGCTTTATTTGTTTGACATAATATTTATATAAATTCCTGTTTATTTGATTTATTGCACCATATTGCTATGTTTTTCTAGTCTTAATGGTGTTTTTAAAAATATCCTTCATATGGCAGACAATAGTCAATAACTTGCCTGTATAGCAATTAGCAGCTAAAGGACCAGAGGTCACAGGAGAGCAGACTGAAGTTTACAGTTAATATTGGACTAAGATTTGCCAAATGGGAAAATACCCAATGCAAAATAGAGGCACATTTTGTGATCTGCTCAGTATGTAAATACTGTGAGGTAACTGACTTTATAAAGTGTTGTTTTTACACCATGTTGGGGTGCTCCTGAACCATATATATAAAAATTAATGCAGGTTTAACGATTGCATTTAATCAGATTGCTTCCTTTCTTCCTCATGACTTTCATTTCTCTTTTGGTTAACAGAATTTTAAATTTCAGTCCCGGTGGACCCTCTAAATATTTGATGCGGGTGCTTTTCTAAGCATTACAAACCAAGCCAAATTACTCTTTTTATCATCAGGATTTAAGTTCTGGAAAGTGAAAAAGCACTGTTTTTTATTCATGGAAAGACAGCCTGTATTTCTGAAACTCAAAAAAGAGGAACAAACTTCAAAAGTACGTGACAGATAAAGTACCACTGAAATCTCAGATGTCTTTTTTTTAAAACCAAATATCTCTCTTCGTGTTCTCATATTCTGAGCAGTGTCATCAATTTAGTATGAAAACGGTGCAGTGTGTGTGGGCAGAGACGTTTACCACTCATTTACTGTAATGTTACAAATCTGAGACCTCAAACAGTACTTTCGACTTATTCAGTATAGTGGGGAGACTCACATGAAGAAAGAGGAGCACCCAGATAGTTCAGCTGGCTGAGCGGGCGGCCCATAAACAGGTTATAGTCCATGATGCAGCTGTCATGGGTTTGAATCCAGCCCACGGCCATTTACAGCGTGTCGTTCCCCTACTCTTTACCAGTGTTTGCTGTGTCTCTCTCTCCACTGTCCTATATAATAAAGGCCAAAATAACAACTTTTTAAAAAAAAAATGAGTGGTGGATAAATTGAACATGTAATACCAATGCTAACAGCATAAACAATGCTTGCATACCATTTATGTACCTGGCCCTGGTTCATGGCACAGTAGGGAAAGCACAAGGGAAATTAGTGATGTTTTACTTCTGTTGAATGTCCCAAAAAGCCATGTAAGTGAACCAGCATGCACAGTAGCAGTGGAATGCTGCCACCACAAATACACCTGTGCTTCCCCTGCTGAGAGAATTCAAACTGTCATTGGTTTTCACCTCCCTTTCTCCTTCCCTGGAAAACAACAACAACCTTCGAGCTGTGACCAGCTGAAAGTGGATCATCATGCAGTAAGGCAGGCCTGGTCTGTTCTGTTGGTTAATTAGCCTTTTTAATGGCAAAATTGACCTCCCTGTATGCAATCTTCCACCAAAACAAGTTTCTATGTCACTAGTTTGGAGGGGCACCATCACTGCATCCCGGGCTTAGCATCACTCAAGACTGCTGTAATTGGTTTAAAGAAATACAAACAAGCCAGATTGCTTCTTTCTCCCATCACAGGATAATAATGAGGTGCAATGAGACCATTTTCCAACATAGTGCTGTGGAGAAATGCCTGGCTATTTGAGGCAACACCTAGCTAAACAATGTTGAAGACATTGAAAATATAAACTATGAATTGTGTTTGGTGGTGGAACCACAGCTACACAGATGTGCACCTATGCACATCTGTGTAGCCGTGGTTCCACGATGCTCGAAGCAGCAGAACCAGAAATGTTTCTTCAGAGATTGCCTCATGAGAATGATACACAACCTGGCTGCTCTAAACTGATTGGCTCTAACAAAACGTTTTCTTTGAACAAAAGAAACTTGCGGCAGACCAGAACAGTGTGGAGGATGTTTACCGAGTGTGTGGGCACGTAGTTATTAAGGATCATGCTGAAACATGTGCCAGCTACCTAAGAGAAGAGTAGCTTTATCTGCACTTTCAATGCTCTGATTGAATGTATGATAAAATTAAAATAACATAATATCATACCATATCAACAGGCATAATTTAATTTGTTTCATCCATTTTTTAGTCTCCTGATCCACTCAAACAGTTGCAAAATTAAACAGAAGATGTTCATATCAATACAGAATATCAATAATTAAAAACAAATGAATAACACAGTCAATAAATTCAGCTGAAGCCAATAATTTAGTCTTAAGCAGCAACAAAAGGGATTTGAACCTCAAAATGGGATTCAATTACTATTAAGAAAGCCTTTAGTCATTTACAGTTGTTGTAGTTTCTCTGACGTGTGTGATGTGCAGGTAAAGAAGAAACGTCCATTGACACTGATTTTCTTGATAGTAAGTTTTATTATAAGGAAGAACAGCATCGATCAGACGGAGAGACTGCCTGGAAAGATTCAGCCAAATGATCCTTCCCGATCGATAACCGAAGGTCACTTTCATATGCTGTGGACAGGTATGAGGTCACATCAACACAGTTTCCTATTTGGAAGACATCTGGTCATAGGACAAGACCCTACTGATCAAACCCCTATCATTAAGGCACCCAAAGAACCATTAGGGCCGGGAGATCAATTATTATTTCCTGGACATAATGACTCCCAATCTAATGACAGCAATGACTTCCTTCAGCAGAAGAACACATTCTATTCTGAGAAGCAACACCTATCTCAGATCAGATACTATACAGTGAATAAAGTGGGGTTCACAAATGAAAAAGTTATGAAAAAAAATACTATATTCATAATGGCAGAATTTGCTTCCGGTCTAGAATAAAATGTCACTTAAGTGCCCTGTTTGGTCTAAAGTGGATGAAAACTACAACGACAAATCATTATGTGTTGGGCAAGATGTGTTATAATAGCAAACAGAAATATCACATACAAGTTATTAAGTGTAACTTAAGTTTCTGTGGCTATGTGCTAAATTTAAACAGTACCGATGTGATGCATAAAGTTGATATGGCAGATATATTTGACTCAGTGTTTTTACATATTGAGTAGACGATAAAATTTGCCTCTATTTTTCATTGGGTATTTTCCCATCTGACAGATTTAAGTCCAATATTAACTGTAAACTGGTTAACTCTCCTATGACCTCTGGTTCTTCCGCTTCTAAATGCTGCACAGTCTGCAGTACAAAATTAGTACAGACATTAGATTATGAGAGCAGTGAAACTGAACCATAGAGTAAAATCAAAACAATGAGATGAAAGATAAAATATTCTGTAGAGCTGAGGGGAACTGCAGAGTTCCCTGAATTACCTTTGGGCTCACCCCTGTGCATGAGCCCTTTCACATTACTAATACTGTGCGGACAGAAAGCACATCTTTAAAAAACGCTATTAAGACTAGAAAAACATTGACATATGGTGCAGTAAGTCAAATTAAAGTGGACTCAAATAAACGTTGTTTCAGACAGTTAACAAAGTTTGTATGTAAATAAATGCAAATGAATGACAAATACTTTAAAATGAAACTAAGGACTCACCAGTCCGACACAACATTAAAACCACTGACAGGTGAAGTGAAAAACATTGAAGGAATCTGTGTGGTTGTGTGTGTGTCTATTCTTCACTGTTCTCAACAACCGTTCATCTGATCCACTTCAAACTTAGCTGCTGAATAGCTGGCGACCGACTGAAGTGCAGTGTTGAGTTTCAAGTTATTTTGATGAGCAGTCTTTATATTTTGGCTAAAAGTTGTTTCTTCCATGCTCTCACAGCAGTATCAGCAGCTGGCCTTTGGCAGCTTTTGGCCTGAGCATAATTTGATCCTGTTATCGGGCAACATCCTCAAAGGCGAGGCCAATGCCAACAAAAAATTGAAATATAGCTCTATATATATATATATATATATATATATATACACACACACACACACACACACACACACACACACACACACACACACACACACACACACACACACACACACACACAGCAGTATTGAAACAGCATTATTTAAGCTGTTGTTGGCTGTATTTCTGTTTGTGTTATATTTATATTTAGGATTCATGGCAAACATGATCCCAATAATAACAGCTTCATCTGTTAAAACTAGTTTGGTACTTCTGAATGGGGTCACACAAGGCCTTTAAGAAGCACCAAAGTGCCAAACAACAATGTACTGGGTCTTTAGTGATGCTAAGATGTGGTAAGATGATGTTTGAAGTCAGAAATACAATACCTGCTTTTCTTATGATCATCAAGTTAAATAAAAAATAAAATAGTCTGTCATACAGAGGACATGCAGTGAGACTGATTAGAACATGGGTTACCTTAACCTCCAGCATCAGTCAGTTTTGCCTTATAAATATGACACAAATGTTTATCTGAAATGTCTGAAAATCAAATAGCATTTAAGCACTAGCATAGATTGTCTTCTGCGATTTGAATCATACAAAAATATTAATTTTTGTTTGCATTATAGCCAAAATATATGTAACTTCTTTGAAACTATTAATATTTTTTTCAGATATTAGTTGTGCAGCTAGTGTTGTTTTGAGTGAAAATAAGGTAAATTTTTGTGTTGTGGTCATCTTTTATCATAGTTGTCTAATTGGGTAGCGTGAAACCCCAGTCAGCTGTTCTTGTTTGTTAACTGCTAGGATGTAGGTTAAAGTCCCAATAAAATAATACAAACTCTGAGTAAAAACTGATAAAATTACCAGACTTTACAAATGCGATAGATCAGTTTTATTTACAGCACATACAAAACAGAATTATTTTCAGAGGGCTTTTCAATCTGTACAACACCCAACACCCTGTGACATAAAATACAACACAAGATTCATGCCAAAATGGTATATACTCACAACACAAATATTAACATACATACTTACATAATAACTCAACTCATTCATTCACAGAAAGAAAAAGTCCAAAAGCAGAGTGTTCCATTTGACTTTTTACAAGATTTTTACAGCAAACAAAACCCACAAAACCCTCTGCAGCACTTCTGTTAATTTTACAAGCTTCAGTACAATAACCTCTGAATTGTTTGGCATGTAGAGAGAAATAAACAATATTCTGTTCCTGCTCGGTGGGTCATTCTCACAGGTAAAAGTAGAGAAATGAAAATGACTAACAAGAATTTTTTTCTTGTGAAACTGAAATTAACACTTTTATGTAGTAGTATTTGAATGACGGCTAGCAAGAACACAAGGCACGTTATGAGTTGCATTTAACGTGATGAGACACTTTTGAGGAGCAGTATTTGGAATTTTTTTTTTGTCAAAATGTGCAGATTTCAAATTAAATGAGCAAACTGTTTCTTTGGTGAGGACGGTGAGATCTGTTCTGCCGAGAGTTCACAGACTCCATCCAGAGCGAGCACAACAATGAAACTGCCTCACTTTTTCATGAGACTGCTTTAAGTGCACAAATATGGATCCAGAGAAATTGCACAATGTCTGCAGCAACAGGTTTTGACAGTACAGTACAGTGCACCACATTCAGACAGTAAAACTCTGCCTGCAGCTTGTGCTGCTGAGTGTCTGGTATCAGCCAGGTCAGAGTTCATGGATGTGGAAGGAGCTGTCTGTGAAGTTGGAGCTGAAGACAATAGTTATTTTTTGACCAACAACCAGTGAGGCTTTATGAAAAAAGAAGATCTCTGTTTGGCTGATCTTCGTTTTTTGAATGGTTCTGGTGTTGCTAACATTGAAGGTCATGAGCAGAGTAATCTCGTCGTTGGTGACTCTGGAGAATGTCACCCATCCATAGACCAAGTACCGTGCATCTTTATCTGCTGTGAAGATGTCATATCTTCCCTCTACATCAGTCCCTTCAGAAGAAATTGAAATAATTCCCATTAATACACAAATTAACATCTAATTAGGATTTTTTGGAAGCAGCTGAAATAGATTTTACACTTACTTTTTAGTGAATATGATGGAGATTCCTAAAAACAGAAACAATAATTATGAACAGAAGTGCACCGTAGAGAGGAGAAATCTTTTGACAACGTTAAAACTTTCTAGCCAAACTATGAGATGCTTCTTACCTGGATGCATGATGGTCTGGATAAGAAATAATGAAGGATGAAGCCCACCAGCAGGAGCACAACAAGCACTGACATCACTGCTGCCAAAGCCACTGCACACTTAAAGCAGCCCCTTGAAGCTCTGCGTGGATGAGAGACTTCCAAACTGCCCATCTCCATCCTGACGAGTGTCTCCTCCTGTCCTGCCTGGTGTCTGTCCATAGTCCCAACTGTGATACTCCACCGCAATGGAGTTCTTAATATAGCCCATGTCTTCCCACACAGACAGAGAAAGTGGGAATCCCAAACTCACTTTGCTCCCGCCCATGTGCAATAGAAGGCAAACAGAAAGGAGTGAGGGAATCCCTAAAAGCCTACGCAACAAAACCGGTTTAATCATTAGACTGCTTCTGCTTTTCTTGACCCTGTGCAAGAGCTTATCTGGGACTGAGAAACATGTGGTTGTTATCTCTGTATTCGTGCTGGCGCACCTAAATCCGAAACACTGGCATTCCTGGACTCTTAATGTCAGGGTCATATTCAATGAGGAATTTGTGGGATATTTATTAAATTAAAACTCTTAAGCTGCATTTGAACAGTGGCTTTTAATGTTGAATTATGGAAAAGCAACAGCCTGTTTTACATCAGTGTTGTTGTTTTACAGCCTCTTTTATTTTCTACTAGAAATCATTCTGTTTTTCTTGTTCATTGCGAATATATCACTCAAATATTCAATATTCATGTTGAAAGAAGTATATGCAGAGTATGTGTAGAGCTGGAAAGAGATCAAATGTTAATAATTAGATCGTATTCAGACAAACTGTTGATTATTGTGGATGATTTCCTCGAAAAGGCAACGTGTCTTGCAGAGATGATTTCAAAAGCTCAAAAACAAACCGAGAATAACAGCTGAAAGGAAACTTTGAATCCTAAGCATGAGACTGAGCTGCAGGAAAAGTTGCCATGACAATCTACCTACTTGTCCTGCAGGTAGATCAGTAGCTTCGAGAAAAACTTGTTTGAGGATATTCCTGCCAGAGGTGGTTAGTTAATTCCGCAGGGTTCGCCTTTTCCACAAGGACTGGAAAAATGTGTGGGTGTGTTGTTAGTGTATTTCTAATATTGCCTGGGCACACTGTGCTTGTATAGACGTGTGATGAAGATCAGATGTTTAATTGACCAATCAATGCAGTAAACAATTCCAAAGGGTTACCATACTTTTTTCCTTGAAGATGATGGTTCTCCACTGTCCTTCCAGGTTTTAATAATGCATTGGACGGTTCTTAACCTGATTTTAGTAGTTTCATCTCCTTAGCTGTTTTCTTTGCTTGATGCAGGCCAATAATTTGACCCTTCTGAAACAGATTAACATCCTTTCCATGACCACAGGATATGTCTTCCAACATGGTTGTTTAAGAAATGAGAAGCTATTCACTGTATCAGCTAGTGTTAAATAAGTTGTTGCAGCTGAAACATATTCATCACTGCAGTAACTATTCAATGAAAGGCTCTTACCTATTTGCTTAGTGAAATCCAGGTGGCGACTGTTTTTTTTTTTTGACCAGGCAGTGTATTTTGTATATGCTGCTGTGCTGTTGCTGTTGGATGATGGAATGCTGCTATAAATCAATGTCCTGTTAAAGACTGTGTCTGCTCGGAGCACTCTCTTCCTGTGGAAACATGGCAGATGGACTGATGATTACTCAATCATTCCTATAATAATCCCCCTATATTCATGTCAACACACACATTCAAACTGTGTGTAATATGCATTTATAGCAGCATTTTTCCTGCAATATGCTGTTGTACATGAACAGACCAGCACTGTATTTTTCTTGCTCATGGAACCTCTTTTTCTCTCAAGAAATATTGTTCCTTTCTCTTAAATACAAGCAGTTGTCAAGCCGATGAGAAGGAATTGACACCTGAAGCCACTGCACTGTCATCTCTGGTGTCTGTTATGATTTGCAGCCTTTTCATTCTTCCCACTCACAGAAACTGTGCGGGAAGTGAATGATATCTACAGCATGGCAGCACAGGTGAGGCTGCACGAGCTCTTGTGTCATAACATTTGGCCTGGACGTGAAGCACATGCTGCTTTCACACACCCAGCATATTTGTGCAAATGCAGGGGTGGGAGTGCACAAAGCTTGACTGAAACACACATGTGCAAAGAAACTTGAAGGCGGCTCTTTAAACCACTTCTCTCTCTCTGTCTCACTCTCTAACCCATTTGGCAGGAAGTTCCTTCACAAGAGAAACTGCACTTGCATCACTGTTATTGTCCCGCCCACCCTCAGAGCGCAGCATGACCTTACGTCACTGTTGTTGTTCTAAATCCATCTTGGCTTCGGTCCTAACTGCCGGTAAGGCTTGGTGACTGACTGACTTGACTGTTGATACACACACGCCCACATGTCCTTAACTTTCTGGGTGTTTATGTAGTCCAGTCTAGTACACTTCCTTGTCTCAGTTGTGTGTGTGTGTGTGTGTGTGTGTGTGTGTGTGTGTGTGTGTGTGTGTGTGTGTGTGTGTGTGTGTGTGTGTGTGTGTGTGTGTGTGTGTGTGTGTGTGTGTGTGTGTGTGTGTGTCTGTGTCTGTGTCTGTGTCTGTGTCTGTGTGTGTGTGTGTATCTTCAGTTTCATTGCCTGCTGGGCAGAACTTGAAACTAGTTTCACACAGTCTCATCATATATTTCAATGAAAGTTATAGATGTTCCATGAGAGAAAGCAGATTCCTACTCGAGATTCATGAGCAGGAAAACTTTGCTTGGATATTAAATAAAAGCTAAAACAAGTTAAATAGCTTTTAGCAGAGGTCTGAATAATACAATCTGAATTTCTTCATAAGGTTGCCTCACCTTTAATAAAGATAATGTTTCAATACTGCAGCCACGCTATATACAGTCATGACCAAAAGTTTACATACACTTGAAAAGACCATTTATATCATGGCATTTCATTCATTTAAACCTATGTATCATTGTCACAAAAAAAAAACAACAACAACAACACAATTATTTACGTAGTCTTCTGGAAATATAGTAAAATCTGCTGGTCAAAAATGTAGATACAGCAACTTGAATTGTTAGTTTTGGTAATGTAGAAAGTTATGTTAATCTAAATGTTCTTAGTGGCATGGCCTCTCGTGGTCTTATGGGTAATTACTATTGACTACAGCTGGTGACTCTTCACAATAATCATTTTGCGTCATTTTTTTGGTCATTTTGTGTCTCTTACTTTACTTACTATACTACTCCTGTTAGTAGTAATCTGATTACTGTGAGCTGATACAGTTGAGAGTCATTTGACTCAGCCACAAACACTACAGTGGGAAAATCTCAACAGCCCAACATGAAATCTGAAAAGCAAATCATTGACTTCAGCAAGTCAAGAAAGTCACTTGGAGACATTTCAAAGCAGCTTCAGATCCCAAAATCAACTGTGAAAACAATTGTAAGTATGAAGTGCATGGCACATTTGTGTCATTGCCACAGTCAGGAAGTAAGATAAGATAAACTTTATTGATCCCACAGTGGGAAAGTTCACGGTTACAGCTGCTCCAAGGAGAAAAAAATAGTATAAAGGCAGTACAGAATAACTAGAAACACACAGTGCAAAAACACACAGAACATTATATACACAGATTTTTTTATTTTTATTTTTTAAAGAAGACTATTTACATGAGGTTGAAACAGTTATTGACATGTGGTATGTATATGTGAGGGAGAAAGTGCAGCAATAACAGAGGTAGACCAGTTATACGGTGGCATTGTAAAGTCTGACTGATGTTGGGATAAACGACCTGCGGAAGTAAACACAAACTCTAACCTGCTACTGAGAGAAAATTGGTCAAACCGGTCATGAGCCTATCAAGAATCACCAAAGTGGAGGTCTGCAATGAAATAGAAGCTGCTGGAACACAGGAGTCAGTGTCCACAGTCAATTTTGTCTTACATTACCATGAGCTGAGAGGCTGCTGTGCAAATAAGAAGGCCTTCCTCAAGAAACAGTGCCACATTTTTGAAGTACAACAAACAGTAGGTGTTCTTAAAAAAAATAATAACACAATAGAATGTGCATCCTCCATTGGTAGCTCCAGTATTTACAAGAAATTACAACATAAGATAGGAACGCATTTTACTTTAAATTAATCTACAACCACCCTGTAAGCCCTGTATTCATGCAAGAGAAATTACATTGGTCTTACTTTGACCTCACTTCCTTTGTGGATGATGACTGTTTCAACCAAAGCACAGGCAGAATTTTACAGGCCATGAACAGGACTTAAGTAAATACTTACTTATCGGCTAGAGGTTGCACGAAGTTTTTAATCAGACATCCTCCCACATGAATAGTGAATTTTTTCTAAGGTAATTATGCAATAGGAAGTTACGAGAAAAAGTGTTGCACATCCACACACTTTTTTTTCTCAGATTCAGAGTCACTCAGAGACAAAGTAGAATGTTGCCACACCCAATCATTCAAGGATTTCCTTTGAATATCACTGCATACTGTTGCAGCCTCAATGTTGGCTACGTGAAAGTCACCAACAGTGTTGCCAGGAAAGTCCCTTCACACCATCACAGATCTTCCTTTTTGATTCACAGTGGAAACCTACAGGAAGATTCCATCCGCTCACCTTCTTTGAGTCTCACAATACATGTCAACCACAACCAGAAATCTCACATCAGGATTCATCAGACCAAAGTCCAGCTATTCACTGGTCTTATGTCATTACCTTGTGGATCAGAGCAGTTCTCCTCTTCTTATTGGTCTCCCTCAGTAGTGGTTTCTTCCACTTCACTATGAAGGACTAATGCACAATGAGTATAGTGATCAAATAGTGGTCTCCTCTCGACACTCAATATTCAGATGTGTCTGCTACTTCAACTCTGAGAATCACTGATGAACTCTAATCGTAGGTGTCATTAATTGGCAATTTGTGAAGCTTGTAGTTTTCATTAAGTTCTCCTCAGCAGGACTAGTAATTCCTTTTAAAGTCTTTATTTAACTTTATATTTGATAAGGCATGTCTGACATACAGCAAAGAACTTAGCCTTAGGACATGGTGCATGAACTCTACTAGGTGAACTACTGAGGTGTCCCACAGAAGTATCCCTTGGTCTTTCTTTTCTGGGATGGTCTTCATGAGAGTCTTTTTTTTTTTTTTTTAATCATAGTGTTAGTTTTTTTTTTTTTTTTATTACAGCACTTGGAGAAATTTTCAGATTGATGCACTTTGAAGTCTTAAAGTAATGATGGTCTGTCTTTTTTTCTTTGTCTGGTTAAGCGAGGAATTTCTGCAATGGTCTACAGGGCTGTATACCAATTCTACCTCACACAGAAGAACTGTGTCAAGCATGTTAAGAAGACAAGCTATTTTATCAATAAACGTTTGCAGACGCTCCCCTGCCAAATGAAAACCACCCCAGGAGAGGACTTTACAGTATCAAGCTGATTATCAAGAGTGCGCAAAGCTGTCATTACACGAAGCAGAGGCCCTTGAGGAATCTAAAATATGATACAGTTTGATTGGTTTAACACTTTCATGGTTTTCTACATACCTCCATATGTATTATGTAATCGTTTTTATAGTTACAGTTTTTTTTTCCCAAAACTGTAGTAAAAAGCAACAATAATGAAAAATCTCAATGTTTAGGTGTGTCCAAACTCTTGACTGGTTCAGTAAATCAAGATTACAGACTGACTCAGAGCTACAGCAAGCAGCCAGTTATGAGAATACTTAAGGATGTATGGTATGCATGTTTTACCACTATAACAAGGGGCTGTTAAATGTATGAATATTTCTGGATAATGCTCTTGTTTTATTATGGCCAGCCATTCAATCTGCAAAGACAATCTTTCATCAGTTGTCTATATTGTGAAATATTAATTGATAAACTTAAGAAATCAATCAATCAACAGCAAGTATCAATAGATTATCACAACATGGATATGTAGTGCATTTAGTTATTCAGTAAGCAGGCGACCTGCAGGGAAATCTGCCATAACCTGAAACCACTCTTTAAGGTGCAACTCTCAAACACACAGGGATTTACCCCAAACCCTCACCACACAGTCAGTAGGTGCAACCAAAATCACTTCAGTTTGACAGATCTGTTTTGTAATGAATCAGGCACTAGTAAAGAAAAGCAATAATGTGTTACTCTGCTGGAAAATTTTGACATCCTCCAGCCACATTCTGACACAATATTTTCCAGGCTGTCCACATCGAGATGCCACATGTGCCTTGGATGGTTTGTTAGCTGCACATTGGTGTCTAAGAATCTGCTGTCATGCCCTAAGTGGGACTGCATTTCAGTACAGTAGTACCAAAGGTTAATGCAGGCAAAACTGTTACAGAAATTTTCAAGGTTGAATAAATACTTGGAAACAGAAGAGTGTCCTTTCTGAGTTTTACTGAATGCAAGTAGACCTAGTCATCATCCGTGGTTGAATGAGTACCACAGCGCTCAGCAAACATCTTTATACTCTTTTGATGGAAAGAATTACATTCTTCTTGCCTATTTCTTAATTCTCCAAAGAACACCCCCTTTATGTACCCAATGAACAATATCCTCTTTTTCAGACATGAGTTCTTAGGATAGTGTAAGTCTAAATGAATTACGCACATACGTTGTGTAGTTTCCTGTCTTTGGAGTATCAGAACCAGTGAGCGATTAATACACAGATCAGTGGAATAAGGCAGTCAATTGTGCATATGCATCATCAAAACACGGGAAAAGCCCCTACATCCCAACACCACATGAGCAGTTGATGTCCCAAATAATAACAAGGAAACAGATTACATGAGCAAATGATCACACAGGCAAATAATAAACTAAGCAATTACATGAGTTAAATGGTGAAACTGAATTTCCCTCACAATGTGTTAACACGACAAGTGTAATGTTAACCACGTTCGCCATTTTGGATCATTTGTGTGATTAAATGCTAACATTTGTTTGCTAACATTAAGCACAAAGTGCACCTGTGGCTGTTGTTAATATGATGAGTAGTGCACATATTACATCATTAAAATCAGGAATTTTAATCCGATTGTCAGAGATGTCCTTCAAAACCTTGGAAGCTACATCCAAAACTCCCAATCAGTCAGAACTGAAGATGCCTCTTGGATGAGAGAACTTAAAAGATACAGACCACGTATGTCTATGTCCCACCAATAAACCAACCAATATTTCCATTGCCAGTCTTTAAAAAATACCAGGTATAAGCCAGTTATTTCTGTTTTCTACCAACCAAACAACCAGCATTGATATCCACAGTAATTCAAAACACTACTGTAGGCCACCAATGTCTGTTTCCGACCCATCAACCAACCAACCATGGCATCCTCGGTCCTTCAAAACATTACATATGGGAAACATATCACTGTTACCCACCGAGCAACTGACCAACATTGCACTTACAATCCCTCAAAACATTGGAGGTTACAGCCAAAACTCCCAGTCGGTCAGTTAGAACTAAGCCTCTTGGATGAGAGGAAGAACAGAAGTTCCTCTGGCCACATATATCTGTTTCCAACCAACCAATTAGCCAAAACTGGCATCAAAATACTAGATATGGGCCACCTATGTCTGTATCCAACCAACTGAATGACCAACATTACCATTTCTGGTCCCTGAGTGTATCAAAATGGTAGATACATGCCAACCATAATTGTTTCATACCAATCAACCAGCCAACAATGGCATCTCCAAAGCATCAAAGCACTAGATACAGATTGCTTATATCCGTTTCTTCCCAATCAACTGACCAACATCGCCATCCCCAGTCACTCAAAACACTGGATTTGCAGTCACCTATATCTGTTTTCTACCAGCCAAACAACTAACATTCATATTCCTGGTCCTTTAAAACAGTAGTGTAAGAGAGACATTTCAGGTTCCTACTAATCAACTGACTGACATTGCTATTCTTAGTCCCACAAGACACCAGTCCAGGCCACCTACATCTGTTTCCTACCAATCAATCAGCCATCGCTGGCAACCCCAATCCCTCAAAACACTAGATATGGGTCCTCTGCTAAAACTAATAACATCTGTGAAATGAAAGCAAAATCAAATCAATTAACTTTTTCTGAAAACTGCATCTGTGTGATGAAACTGTATTACAGAAATAAAGAAAAAGCAGAAAGCCTGATGGGTGAGAGCAATTTTCCATCAAGTTCACTTAGATTTTTTCCAGTGATTGTATCACATCTCACTCTGGAAGGTCTGCAGCTATTATTAGAGTAGTGAAACTCATAAAGCTAAGACTGTCTGGCAGATGTGTTAAGTTACGGGGTCTTGTGCGTAATACGTTGATATCTTTACACAATTTTATCTAAACCCAAGTGAATCATGTTAAATTCTCCACAGAGTTTTAGGTAACCAGGAGGAAGTAGTGTCTTTTAAAAGTGCATATCTGGTTCTCGCGGGATCAAACATGCCAAAGACATGAAGTGAGACAATAATTTGTACATGACTGCTAAATAATTATACCATGCTGATGCATTAACAGAACAAACTAGAAATCAAACTGTCTTGGCCTGTTTTGTTCTGTATAAGTCATGACTTCAAGTTTAGCACAGAAAGATTCTGAATACTGTGGCATAATGCAAGATCAATTCTCTAAGCTGTAAAAGGAAATTCGACCAAAGCCAATAACATACAGTGGTGTAAAACCACAATTAAAATCAAATGTTTCAATGATAATATATTATAAAACACTAAAAATGCAACACAGTTCTGCAAAATGTCAACGTGTCTATGTAGCGGCTTTCAGCTTTTACGTGCTGTCCTTTGTACTTCCTGTGCTTACAAGTTCAAAACTCAAGAAGAGGGCAGTATCACCTGGAAGTTTCAGAGTTGAGCCTCATAAAAGAGGCCGTATTGCTCAGTCAGATGGTTTTATAGGACACATTATCAGTTCAGTGAAAGGAATTCACCAGACTTGATGATGGGGCTGGCAAGCTTTGTGCTGCTGTCCAAGAACGTTGTTTTCACCCTCTTGATTAGGATGTCAGTTGAGCAGTAGCCACGATTGTTCAGTATGACATGAATAACTGTATGTAGCGATTAAATGCATATTTAAGATCCTTTTAAAGGTTTTCAAATGTTTCACCCAGAAAGTTTGAAAGGTAAACCAAGCGCTTGCTTGTAGTGGTTTAAATATCCGTCCATAAAACTTAGGGACATGAACTCGAAATGATGCAATCCTCCCTTTATTATTTTATTACTATTACTATGTTTATTGCTACATAAGCTGCTGTAACGGCTGTGAATTTCCCTTGGCATGGGGAGAAATAATGGACTATCATATCTGTCTCTGTAATTTTGATTCATACGTTCCAGGATGTAAGGTTTGTTGAGCAAAGGTAAAGATTAGTTGAAAGGTTACTCAATCTGAGCAGCTTCTTTTCAGCTTTTGACTCGGGTATTACTTGTACTTGAGCCTGTTTACACTATTTACTCAAATTGATCTCAGTGAAATTAGTCTATTGTAATTTTATTCCACTTTTAATCTGGTGCATCTTAAAATAAATAAATATATATATATGCATACATATGTATGTATATATTAGGTCTGGACCCGAATTCGGTCCCGACGGTGTATATATGTGTGTGTGTGTGTGTGTGTGTGTGTGTGTGTGTGTGTGTGTGTGTGTGTGTGTGTGTGTGTGTGTGTGTGTGTGTGTGTGTGTGTGTGTGTGTGTGTGTGTGTGTGTGTGTGTGTGTGTGTGTGTGTGTGTGTGTGTGTGTGTGTGTGTGTGTGTGTGTGTTATTTATATTTAAGTCTTTTCCATTTGCTGTTGTTCTTTTTAAATGAGTTGCTTTAAGTGAAGCACATTGTAAAGCACAGACTTTCCATGTCATGTTTCTGTGTGTTGTTATCTAGTTCACTCCATTTTAATTGCCTATTTAGTGCATCCATGCTTCCAGTTTTATTGCTTCCAGTTTTATTACAGAAACATGTCGAACCTTAAGCTCACTATTAAATTATTTACCCAGCCGTAATTTTTTTCCCGCCTCACCATGGCTCTAATAAGTGTGCCAAGGTCAAAACATTGTTAAGTAATAAAGCAGTGGAGCGTGAAAGTTCACGACTCTAACAGAAACATGCTGGTGTACAAAAGGGTTGCGGCTTTTCATGAAACCAACACACGATCATTGTTCCCTCATGTAACAGGTTTGAACATTTTCCGAAAGCGTTGATCGCCTGGAATTTTGAAACAGAAACCGAAAAGTAACTCACCCCTTTAGTACTATGGTGAACTGAAAAAAAATCTCCGACTCACAACACATCCAGACTTAAGGTTGGTCTGCTACAACAACACAAGACCACATTGGGTTTCGCTGCTGTCAGCCATGAACAGAAATTCTCTAGCTGCAAGGCAAGGCATTTTCTTTTGTGTAGTGCATTTCATACACAAGAGTAGCTGAATGTGCAGTCGTGTCAGGTTCATTAAAACTGTACTGACTGAAAAATGTAGAATAGTCTGATACATTTTGAGGTGAGCGACAGTTTACTTTTTCTTCAGCTATAAGTGGTTTATTCCGTAGAATTGCACAAGCAAATGTCATATTTAGACCCGTAATAATTAAAGACGGGTGTTGAAATTGTTTCCTCCGCCAAAAATGAACTCACACATGTGGGTGAACATTTTCCTCTTCATGTTTAAACTTGCAACAGCATTCAGGTCTTATTCCTGATACCGAGTTCACAGGAAATCTACATGTGCGATGTTATTTTAAGCGACGGATGATATCTTCCACACCAATCATGGGATATGCTTCAACACGCTGCCTTGGAAATATTGCAGTGAAAACCTGTTAAAGAAATGACGAAAGCCAATCAAAGTGAAGCAAAGCCAAAAATCCCCTGATGTTAATTCTGGTATTGCGTGATAAAGCACACCTAAACCATTTTCACCTCGGTCTTGTGACCAGGTAGTATCAGGTATTAAAATGACAAAAGGTGTAATGAAGAAAATAACACACCTTTTGCTACACATCCCTTCTAGTGTCACGTGTCACTCCTTCATTCCATTTCTCACTGTTATCCACAATTCTTTTATCGTTTATTTGTTATTGTCTGCCTGACCTCATTGCTATTTGCAACTGTTTGCCAGACCTTTCATCTCTTACCTTTTGTTGGTCTGCCAGAACACTTGATTCAACCACCTTTTGTCCTTTGTTGTTTCACTATCTGTCACTGATTAGCAACTATTCGCAAATGAACCACTATTCACCCTTGGTATTTACATACACACTGACCATCCCTATAAAATGTGGACTCTGCAAATGTTCTGGGTCGGCTTGCCTTCACAGACTCATGCTCTGTGTTGGTAAGCCCACCGTATGTCGGGATACCAAAAAACACCTTATTACAGCAAACTTCAAAGGACCAAGAGTGAAATTTCTTCAACAGGTGCCATTTTTAGAAAGTTGCAGGAAGTGGCACATTCACTTATGAGGCAAGCTGCTGCTTGTACAGATGCAGGATTTGATATGCTTCATTTCTGGTGCATCACATTTGACAGAGTTGCAGCTGAGAATTTTTGAAACCGGTTCAAGGTGTTATAGGGCTTGTATTTACTCTTTAGTCTGAATTATGCAGAAATAAAAATGTCAACTCTTGCATGAGTTTTTTCCAAATCTCATGAAGGAGACAAAAATAACTGATCACATTTCAAATTTTTTCCTAATTTCTCGGAACCAAGGTTGCTCATTTTGCCCTTACAGTTGTGTAATTCAGCGATGCTTTTTTTTGCATGTGGAAAATGTAACGTGACACTTAAGGGGTTAAGTGAGTGTGAAACTGCTGCCTGAAGCTCTCAGATATGCAAACAACGAGGCCACGTCACGCCGTTGCATGAGAGAGATCCGTCCTCAGTTCACTTTCAGTTTTAGCTAAACAACATGCAGGTAATGATGATGAAACTGTTCACACACACACACACACCACACAAAGGGGAGGGATAGATGTGGAACACGGAAAACAAAAAAGTGCTGTTCTTGCAAAATGGAAACTTTTTAAATTTTTTTTTATTAAAGTTTCAACCCCACAGGTGATCTGTGCCAAAGCTTACATGAGGTAGCAACACTGTTAATCCCTGGGTCATCATTACATCTTACAGGTCTTCTGTGAGAAAATCCAGTGAAACCAAAAAGTGTGCTTTGGCTTGTTGAAACAACGCCAATGCTCATTTTTTCATTGGATATTTCTAAAATCCTAATGTAACATTTCTTCATCTTTGGTTTACAGTCTGCATAAAAAGTTTTATTTTGAAATTAACATCATCCAAACAACCAGTGTTAGCAAAAACAAAATGACACTGAACATGACATTGTCTAAAACTCTGGCCCAGAAACCTGGATTATAAAACAGCAGAATGTTCCACACAACATACTTTTATTTCAAATATTATAGCTTAACAAACGCAGCAAAAACAAAGAACCTTGTAGGAAATCAGTCAATACATTCTAACCTTATGTGCTTTGTGACCATATGCATCGTTAAAAATGTGCTCAATCATGTCACAAGCACCGTAAGTGCAGATACAATGAAAAAGAGAAAAAACTTCCACTTCATTCACATCCTTTCTGGTCTTTGCTCCGAGTCGTCTCTGTGTCAGTGTGACTGCAGCACCAAATCTGTCAGTTTAACTCCACCAACACCAGCGCAAGATCAATCAGATCATGTCCAGCAACATGTCAGACACAGACCAGGAGTTAGGCCTCCTGCAGGTTCATGTTGTGGTCTCTAATAATGTGGTAATTCCATGAGAAAATGTGAAGGGACCGTTTTGTAGCCGCACAGCACAGAGTTTAAAAGACTCAAATCGGAGCTTCGTAGGAGGATAAAGGCACAAATAATTAATACATTCATTTGGTACTAGACAACAGCTATAGTGAAATAAAGTAATAAAAAAAACCATATATATTAAAATTTGAGTACACCTGAGGAGTACAAAAACTTAAAAACCCCTGAACAAGCAGCGGCCTGAATACTGGCCAGGAGAGGGTTTTGTTACATTATTTTGAAAAACATCCAGTTAAATATTCACTCAGCTTATACAAAGCTGTGACTTATTCAGTCCAAAGAAGACAGGTATCATGAATATATATATATATATATATATATATATATATATATATATATATATATATATATATATATATATATATATATATATATATATATATATATATATAATACAGAAGGGCAGGAACATTCATTTGCAGCCTTAATCAGAATGGTTCAAGACCAGAAGGCAATTTTCGGCTGATGCACCAAAAAAAAAGGCACTTGGTAAAGAGATTTCCTCTCACCCTGAACTGCACACAAGTTTGTTGAGATTCCTTGTGATTTCTTGAGGCACGGCAGTCGTGGCTGAGGTGTAATTAACCAACGAGAAGAAGAATCTGTCAACATAAGTCATGCCATCGGTGTGAATCAAGCTTAGTGTGTCTGTAGTCACAGCGGCAGACGAACACAGATGAGTGCTGAGCTTCCTTCCTTCCTTCCTTCCTTCCTTCCTTCCTCATTCCAGCTCCAGCCTTCGTCCTCTGACAGCGTTTATTGACCCTCAGTAAGTGTAACACCTCTTCCCTTGCAGAGAGGTCAGGCCCACCGTCACATTGCTGATAACAAAGAATGTTGTAGAGTTCAAGTGCAGACTGGCCACCTCCTTCGCTCTGAGGTAGGCGATACTGTGGAGCCCCCTGCAGACCTCACGTGAAGGCTGCAGCTTCACAATGCCGGCGGGAGTTTTACTGCCCTCCACCTGCAGCTGCAGAATCAATTCAGTCTCTTGAGTCTCCTCCTCATCCTTCAGGCTCTTGTAGCATATGTTCATATGCAGAATGTAGGGTCCGGTGCATCTGATGTAGATCTTGTCTGTATTTTCATCGAAGTCAATCGAATTCCTGCTGACAGTGTGACTGAACCACAGTGTGCTATTTTCTGATGAGACTGGAAGGTGAAGAGAGAAGTGTGAAACAGCGAGTAGAAAGTGAAAAAAAAAACATCAAAACACGCGTCTTTACCTTGATGCGAATCTCAGAAGCCTTTAGTTTTCACAATATAAGTGTTTATCAAAAAGCAATGACAATAACATCAGAAACTATTAGTTACATCTTCTCACCTCTGATGGGAGCGAACTGTATGTGCACAATATCTTCAGAGGGAGTCTGTAAAGAAAAGAAGCATTAGAGACTTTAACTTACTGACTCTCCAGCTCTCCTCATGTTAGATTTACTGCCGGTGTCACTTCAACATTGTGTCTGAGCTAAAGGTCACGAAGCTCTGTTCTTTGATCCCTTGATGTTTGAAGCCCAAACTTGTTTATTTGATAAAGTGGTTTGGTGACATGATGTGAAAACGAGCAGGCTGACAGAAACAAGGGAAAGTCTCGCAGAGGGATGATTAATAGCAGTAGTGAGAGAAGCTGTGCAGCAATAAACAGCAGGGGACTAAAAGTAGAACAAGAGCTACCCATTAAAATAACCATCTTTATACAGGAACTCAGCAGATATCTCTAATGCATGGAGCTTATCAGTCATCCAGGTCATAGGATAGCTGGAGAATCAATGCTCGCCCACTCCAGTGCCGCTCACCCTTACGGAAACTTTTAGTAGATTCGGACTAAAGACTGAAATTCAAGCTAAGTATGACAACTGAAAAGTCCAATGCAGCATCCGCTCTGTAACTGAATGAAAGTGCACTGAGATGTTTCCAGTTCAGTGATGCTTTCTAGACCAAACGAGCATCTCTCGGCACGACGAAATGAAATACAAAATCTACCTGAATGTGTCACAAGAGCACAGTTGAGCAATATGATTCCATAATTAGGCAACTTACTAACTCAAAATTCCACCTTAGTAAAATTGGGAGACCTGGACAAGTCTGAGAAGTGGTGGCAGCTCTTTACATAACTTCCCAGGTGTGTTAGCGATTGATAATTGAGGGTTTCCCCCTTCTTTTCCTGCTTCATTTAGAATAAATAAATACATATATGTGTTTAGATGTAGTTGTTTTAAATCTGAGGAAATTTTAAAAAGTGTTTCTAGTTCAAGAGCAATCATTTCAATCAACTAAATTGTGTAAATGCAGAGGAAGTTGTGTGTAAATGGTCAATCAGTGAGCAAAATGAATAAGTATATGAGCAAATATTTAAATTACCAGTATTTGAGAGAGTTTGTTCTCAGCCTACATGATAGAAAGTTGCATTTCAACCCCGTGCCCATCCCATCATCTCCTCACTCACCTTCTTCTGAGCGTCCCAGTAGACGTACACGGTGACCAGCAGGCAGACCACCACCAGCACGTTCTGCACGGCGACCACCACCGCCAGCCTCCCGCCGGCGCGCCGCGGTCTGTGCACCACGCGGCCCCCCTCAGCATCCGTCATCCCCATCTGGTCCATCGGTGCTCCGGTGCTCCGTGCGGGAGCGCGGTTGGGGCTTGTGAACGCGAACCGGACGGACTTTGCAGCTGCGAAGGGAGGCGACCGAGTTTAGAGAGAGCGAGCATGCGCGCGGCTTTAATATGCAGCTGGATGATGTGGGTGGGGGGGCGAACCGGGAGCGAAACCGCGAGCTGATTGGCTGCCGCTGTCTGGGTACGAAGAGAGATGATGGGACTCTGCGAGCTGAAACCTCCCACAGCAGCAGCAGCAGCAGCTTCCAGCACCGTCGTGTTCCCATCATTTTCACCAGACGTCCTGCTTCTTAGAAATCATGCACGTTTCACACAGCAGGAAAACCTGACTGCTGCCATTTTTACTCTGATGAAGTCCATTGCCTCCCCTGAAGAAAACAAACAGAAAAAAAAAACAAAAAAAGCTAAGGATGAGAAATGAAAAAGTTCATTATGACAACTTTCTTTTCAACTGTGCAATAAAGCCAATAACCTACTACTACTACTTAAACTTTTTAATGTTCTTTTTTTCTTGTAAATACTAGAGATTTTGCACATTTATTGCAAAATAAATGTGCAAAATCGGCAATTTTGGCATTTTATTTCTTCTTTATACATTTATTGCACATTCTCTTGCAGACTGGTTTCTTATTCTTATTGAATCTAACGTGTGAACAACTGGATACCTTGAATTTCTCCAAAGGGATGAATAAAAGTATCTATCTATCTATAGATCTATCAATCAGTTCAAAGTCATCTTATGAGTTGTAAGTGTAAAACTATCTGAGTTAATTAACTCAGTTGAACTAAACAAGTTCAATATACTGAAAATACTAAGTTGAATCAACTATTCACATAGAAAATGATCGCCGACAGTAACAGATGTAACTTGGCTAATAAAGATACATCAAGTTTTCACTCTTTCAGTCTCAAAAATGCGAGTCTTTAGCGGTCTTTAACGCTCTCAAAATGCATCCTGGAAAATCTGCTTACTGTATTTATTAGTTTTGTTTCTTATAAACTTTGTTGTTCATTCATTCAACTCCTTATTTTAAGTCAGATTGTGTCAAATTGTAAGAAATTGTAAGAACATTTTTTTAAAAGGTGATTTTTTTTCTCAATTCACTATAAATTAGTCAATTATTGTCATGTGTTTACATTAAGTAAACTCAAACAGATGAGTTAGTTTGACTTAATTTTTTTTGATGCCTTACAGTCTGTCAATCCACTGATTACTGTATTTAAACTTTGGTTGATGGATTTGTCGAGAGGATTACATCCCATTTTACTGACACTCTCAGTTAAAAGTGTCAACTCTAATTTCCAACACTTGACAAGGTATTAACAGCCGAAGATACAGTGAACAACTTAGTAAAATGGCTTGATACTATAACGTTTTGTCTTTACAGAAGTGGAAAGGATACATTTGCTATGTTCTTTTAAATGGCTTTCTAGTCTTGAGGTTAGAGAGATTGTCTTTGTGAAGAATATCACAGAAACAGCAGCTTTTGGAAAGAAATAGTACTTTACCTCTGCTGGATAAGAATTTGTTAAAAAAAAAAAAAAAAAAAAAAAAAAAAATCATGTTCTTGAAACTTTTCTGACCTTAACAGTCTTTCAACAGAATGTCTAGAAGCATGTAGCTGTTTGAATCACTGTTTAAAAAAAAGTTTAGTTAAAAAATTAGTTTGAGGAGAAAACATTTGTAAAGTAATCCCGTCCTCTCCCAAAGGTCCCATACTGGGCCCCTTTTCAGGAAATTAATCAAAGTCTCTCATGTTCCCACAGAGCATCTTTCAGTTTTTCAGATCAGAATAATGCAAAGATGGTTCATTTCACCACCACTGTATGACAGTACTTCAGAAAAGTCCTCCACATCACCAGGAAGTGTCACAGATAAAAGATTGTTGCAATATTTTTCAACAAAGGCACAACTTCAGTGCACTTCGCGGAAGAAGGGACTGAGATTCTCAAAAGCATGCATGACATCATCACTCTAAAAATAGCAATCATAAGTACCCTCATATAACCCCTGGTTTTAGGGCTGCTGAGGGCTATTCTGAAAGAATACAAGCTGCTTCTGTTCCCGCCCCTTTCAGAAAGAAAAGTGCTTGAACTGGACTGGTTAGTTATCTGTTAAATAACATCACGGTTGAATTCTTACTAATTGTGGGAGGGTCGCAGAAGTGAACATCTTTGTATGTAAACAGCTTTTATTTTACATTTCCAAGTTTATAACAACCACACAACACTATAGAAAGAGAATTTTTAACCATATGGGACCTTCAAATGGTTTAGATGCAACTCTGCACTTCCACTTCCTCTAGGCCCTATCTGAAGCACACCAGCTTACCTATATGCCTCAGCTCAAACAATAATAACTGATATCTTATTATATGACTTCTAGCATTAAAAAACACCATATGGAGAAGTTAAAATAAAACTTGATTTTCACAGGAGAAAGTTTTTTTAAAAAAAGGTATCATTTTGCTCATTAGATGCACGTCAACGAGTTTGTCCTCCTATAGACACATGAAAAGCTTCTAAATGACTGTTTTGCTGTCTGCATACTTGTAGTAAAGAATTACTGCTGCTGTGGTTCTACTGTCATGAAATAGTTTAGTAGGGCTGATGCAGCTCTTGGCAAAGCTTTTACCCTGTCTGCCTTTGGCCTAGTGACACAGGATATTAGTCATGCTGGTATGTTCCCAAGACTTTATTAAGCTCCTTGTTACCTACAGAGTGAAGCGAGTTTGCAATGTTGTTGGAAAATCCAAACCCTGGCTCTCGCGTGGGGACTTCCAGCAACCAGTGTATGTTTCCGACATGTTTGGAAGGGACGGTGAAGTGAGAAGTATTAAGCCATGCTACTAAATCCTACACACTGGACTTCTGAAGGGGTTAAATTGGATGTTTTAAAATCAAAAAAGCCCCCCTCGCCAGAAGACAAGCTAAGGGATATTCACACGCTTAGAAACAAAACAGTCAGATCTAAAAGCCCCTGTCAACTTGTGGCTTCACGGTGAGTGGAAAAAAAAAAAAAGATTGTTAATCCCAGTGCGCCACCACTTCCTATGTGCCAGCTGTAGCCTTTTGTTGCCCTTGCTATGAACTGTGATTGGCTGATTTTCTAAAACCTCAATATGGAAGCAAGAGGAGGCGGAAGCATTAAAATTTAGTCTGGAATTTTTGCCCACTTATTCTAAAACAACTGCTTCACACACCAGATTCAATCTATGAGATAAGAAATATCAAAATCTATGCCCAGTCATTAGATACAAAACAAACAAAAAAAACCCTCAGTTGTTTTCAAGTTGTCTCCAGCAGGTCATTCACCTCTGATGTTTCCCACGAGAGCACAAATTTTGCCAGACTCTTTATGCAAGTCATATATACCATTTATAATCGAGCAAAATCTGGTGATTTCACTGTGAAATATCCCGTGTAGCTTTCTTATTTTGAGACATGAGTGTCGCTGCCTCATTTTAAGAGTGGTGTACAGTGTGCTTGTGGTACTTGTAATGACTCAACACTTCTCATGTCAGACTATTGCTTTATCGTTCGGCTCCTACACACTCGGGTTTTGATGTTCCTGTAATAAGCGTTGGGACTTCTTCAGTGCAATCTCAGAGTCAGTGGTGGGTTTGCAGGAGGCTCTGTCATGCTTCCTGCTACACTGTGCATCACTGAGGTTATGAATTAAATGCATATACACCCCCCCCCCCACTCCCCCCACCCCCGTGGAAGCTTCCCCTTGAGTTGCTGTTTAACACTAAATTGTTGTCAACATCATTTGGCCTTTCTGCCAAGAAGTTACTCAAAAACAATGTCAAAGTGAAGACAGATTTCTACAAAGTAATGTCAATTAATCAAAAAATATAAAATGTAAAATAGGTGATTGCCTGGGTATTCTTCCCCTTCAAGTCAGTATTTAGTAGATGCTTCGTTGGCTGCAATTACAGCACTGAGTCTAAGTGGATGAGACACTGCAATTTTTCCCCATTCTCCTTTGCAGAACTGCTCAAGCTCTGTTGGGTTACACGGGAATCATAAAGGAACAGCTCTTTTCAAGCCAGGACCAAAAAGTCTCAATTTGATTGAGGTCTGGGATCTGACTCGGCCACTCCAGCACATTCTCCTTGTTGTCTTTTAACTATTTCTGTGCTTCAGGCCGTTGTCTGACTGGAAAACAAAACTCCTCTCAAGTCACAGTTCTCTTGCAGTCTGCACCAGGTTGTCCTCCAGAATTTCTCCATGCTTTGCTGCATTCATTCCACCCTCTACCTTTACATGCCTTCCAGGGCCTGCTGCCAAGAAGCATAATCACTTAATGATGCTGCCACCACCATGCTTCACAGTGGGGATGGGGTGTTTGGGATGATGTGCATGGTTTTGTGCCTGCCAAACATTGCGTTTAGTCTGATGGACAAAAATGTTAATTTTGGTCTCATCAGGCCAAAGAACCTTCTTCCAGTTGACTCCAGAGTCTCCCACATGGATTCTGGCAAGATCTAGTTGCGATTTAATGAGCTCTTTCAAAAGCGGTTTTCTCTTTTCTGCTCTCTGATGAAGCTTTGACCGGTGAACAACAGGCAGCAGTCTGTCACATCTCAGGCACTACAGCTTATAACTTCCGAGGAGTCATAGACGTCTTGGTGGTCTCCCTCACAAATCTCTTCACTTATTTTATGTTTTACATTTTCAATTAATTGACATTACTTTGTAGAAATCTGCTTTTGTAATGAGTCGTTTTGCTTTTGGTCCTTCTTGTCCAAAAAGCCAAGTTAAATTGACCATGATTCAATGTTGTTGATTCAATGTTGTTGTTTTCTATTATCCTAGATATGATCCTACATGAGGAAACTTGCTCTGTACAGGCATATTCAGTACCTTCTCTGACATGTCCTGACATGCCCCAAAATGCTGTGGTTTTCATAAAAGCTTCAGTGTTTTGGTACATGTCCCTAATAAAACACCTGCTTAGCATAAACAAAACAGATGTCCTACATCATCTGGCTTGTTGCACACATAAACAATGAAGAGGCTGGATGTGACAGAAAGATAAGCAGAGCCGGCAGCTAAAGTGAACATCTGCCTGTGGGAGTAGGGGTACCTGCCACATGGTTTCACAATGAAGCTTCCCCTCTGTGGGTGCAGCGAACACGAGAACACTCAACTCAGACTGGAGAACAAGAGCACATGCTTTTGTAGCCATGATGCTTGCACAACTGACGTTAACAAAAGATGATGTAAATGTCAAGTGGTAAGGATAAAATGTTGTGGTAAAAGATGATGTGTAACCAAATGCTCAAATGGGGGAAATCCATAACCAGAGGGTAATGTTGTGTCAGATTCAGAGGGGTTTGGTTTGTATGTTTTTTTGTTTTTTTTCAATTTCAGCTGTCAGGCAGAAGGTTGATAAAAGTTTGTGAAAGAACAGTGTGAACAGGTTAATCATCTGCAGCCCACACACATCCTTTTACAACGCTAACCTCGGGTTAAAAGGTTGCTGGCTTCCAAAAATTTTACAAAAGGTGAGAAATTGAAATCTCATTCAGCTGCTCTTGACATCTTCATAACACCGGAGGATCAGACTTTAAGACAGCTGGATGATGTTGAGAGACTCACAGGTGTGTCAACCACAACTGAAAATACCTTCCCACCATAGACATCAAAGCATCTCTTTCCCCTCCAAACACCATTTGTTGTGTCTTTTGATGTGCAAACTGCTTTGACACTTCCTCTACACAACATAAATCTGCTTAAATCTCCTCCAGACAACAGAAATGATCTGAAGCCAGAAATCAGACATGAAGATGTACAGTTAGGCCCAAAATTATTCCTACCTGTGCCAAATCTGGATGTATCGTACGTTTTTACTTGACTAATAATCTCTCTTCTCACCAAAAATGCCATAAATAAGTGGCAAAAGACAGTAAGACATTGTGTTGAGATGTTAATGACATATATTTAAGTTTTGCCAGAATGACCCGTACCCTTACATAACATCCATCCATCCAT